>NC_037683.1:65493533-65782381 GCF_003255815.1 Theropithecus gelada | reverse complement strand
ATTGATTTGCGAATGTTGAACCAGCCTTGCATCCCAGGGATGAAGCCCACTTGATCATGGTGGATAAGCTTTTTGATGTGCTGCTGAATCCGGTTTGCCAGTATTTTATTGAGGATTTTTGCATCGATGTTCATCAGGTATATTGGTCTAAAATTCTCTTTTTTTGTTGTGTCTCTGCCAGGCTTTGGTATCAGGATGATGTTGGCTCATAAAATGAGTTAGGGAGGATTCCCTCTTTTTCTATTGATTGGAATAGTTTCAGAAGGAATGGTACCAGCTCCTCCTTGTACCTCTGGTAGAATTCAGCTGTGAATCCATCTGGTCCTGGACTTTTTTTGGTTGGTAGGCTATTAATTATTGCCTCAATTTCAGAGCCTGCTATTGGTCTATTCAGGGATTCAACTTCTTCCTGGTTTAGTCTTGGAAGAATGTAAGTGTCCAGGAAATTATCTATTTCTTCTAGATTTTCTAGTTTATTTGCGTAGAGGTGTTTGTAGTATTCTCTGATGGTAGTTTGTATTTCTGTGGGGTCGGTGGTGATATCCCCTTTATCATTTTTTATTGCGTCTATTTGATTCTTCTCTCTTTTCTTCTTTATTAGTCTTGCTAGCGGTCTGTCAATTTTGTTGATCTTTTCAAAAAACCAACTCCTGAATTCATTGATTTTTTGGAGGGTTTTTTGTGTCTCTATCTCCTTCAGTTCTGCTCTGAGATGACTGTGTTTTCTATTAAGTTTTGAAATTGAGAAATGTGAGATTTTGAGGTCTTAAGATTGTTTTGACTATTCAAGTTCTCTCATACAATTCCATGTGAATTTTGGGATCAGCTTGTCCATTTCTACATAAGAAGGCAATGGAATTTTGAAAGCTGCTATGGTGAATTTATAAATCAATTTGGGGAGTATTGTCATCTTAACAATATTAAGTCTTGCAATTCATGAACAGAGAATGCCTTTCTGCTTATTTAGATCTTCTTTAATTTCTCTCAACAGTGTTTAGTGGTTTTCAGTGTACAAGTTATGCATCTTCTTGGTTAAGTTTATTCTTTATTTTATAATTTGCAATGCTATTTTAAATGGAACTGTTTTCTTAAGTCTAATTTTTTATTCTTAATTGCTGGTGTGCAGAAGTACAACTGATTTTTGTATGTTTATCTTTTATGTGTTCATCTTGTCTCCTAAAAAACTGCTGAATTTATTAACTCTAGTAGTTTTTGTGTGCATGTATAGCTTCTGTAGGATTTTCTCCATGTAAGATTGTATTATCTATGAATATAGTTTTACTTAGTTATTTCTAATTTGGATGCCTTTAGTTTCTTTTCCTTATCTAATTATCTGACTGGAACATCCAGTATGGTGTTGAATAGACATGTTGAGAGCAGACACCTTTGTTTTCTTCTTAATCTTAAGGGGAAAGTTTTTGGTCTTACACCATTGAGCATGATATTAGCTGTGGGTTTTTTCATAGATCCTCTTTATCAGTTTGAGAAAGTGCTCTTCCGTTCCTAGTTTTTTGAGTGTTTTTTATCATGAAAAGACGTTGAGTTTTGTCAAATGCTTTTCTTTTTCTGCATCAGTTGAGATGATCATGTTGTGCCTCCCCTCCTTCATCCTACTGATGTTTTGTACTACCTAGCATGATTTATGTATGTTGAACACCATTGTGTTCCTGGGATAAATCTCACTTGGTTATGGTGTATGGTCTTTTGAATATGCTGCTAGGTTTGGTTTGCTAGGGTTTTTTTTTTTTTAAGGGTTATTGCATCTAAATTCATAGGACATATTGGTCTGTAGTTTTCTTTTGTGATATCTTTGTCAGGCTTTAGGACAAAGTAATACCTCAGAATAGATTAGGAAATGCTCCCTTCTCTTCATTTTTTTTCAAGAATTTGAGAGATTGGTGTTAATTCTTTAAACATTTGGCAGAATTCACCAGTGAAACTTTCTGGGCCTGAACTTTTCTTATCTGGAAGTTTTTTGATACTGATTCATTCTTTTCTTGTTATAGATCTACTCAGATTTTCTATTTCTTTTTCAGTCAGTTTTGGTAGTTTGTGTGTTTCTAGGAATTGGTTTGTTTTATCTAAGTTATCTGACTTGATATCCAATTGCTCATTATCTTATTATTGTTTTTATTTCTGTAAGGTTAGTAGTAATGTCCCCATTTATATTTCTGATTTTAGTAATTTAGTAACTTTTCCCTTGGTTAGTCTAGGTAAGGTTTGTCAATATTATTTGTCTTCTTAAGGGTTCAACTTTTGGTTTCCTTGATTTGCTCCATGGTTTTTCTGTTCTCTATTTTGTATTGTCTCTACTCTAGAACATTATTATTTCTTCCTTCTGTTTGCTTTGGGTTTAGTTTGTGCTCTCTGTCTCTCTCTTACTTGCTCCAAGCTGGAAGGTTAGGTTATTGATTTGAGATCTTTCTTCTTTTTTAATGTAGACCTTTACAGCTATAGATTTCTGTCTGATGCAGCTTACACTGCATCTCAGAAGTTTTGTTTTATTATTTTTTTATATTCACCTATTTCAAAGTATTTTCTAATTTCTATGATTTCTTCATTGACTTATTATTTAAGAGTGAGCTGATAAATTTCTGAATATTTGGAAATTTTCCACACCTTTTTTTTGCTATTGAATTATGATTTAATTTTATATGGTTTAGATACTTTGTTTTATTTCTATTCTTTTTAAGTTTGTTAAAGTTTGTTGTATGGTCCAGAATATGGTCTGTCTTGCTGAATGTTAAATGTGCATTTTAAAAGAATATGTATTCTTTTGTTAGGTAGAGTGTTCTACATATGTCTGTTATGTGTAGTTGGTTTATGATGTTCAAGTCTTCTAAATCCTTGATTGTTTTTTGTCTGGGTGTCCTATTCATTAGTGACAGCGTGATGTCAAAGTCTCCAAATGTTATTGTTGAACTCTTTTTCCTCTTCAATTTGGTCAGTTTTGCTTCATATATTTTGAGATTATGTGGAAATTATTGTATCTTCTTGAAGGATTGACTCTTTTATCATTATATGATGTCTTTGTTTCTTGCAATAATTTTGATCTTAAAGTCTTTTGTCTGATATTAGTGGAGGCGCTCCAGGTCGCTTGGTTACTGTTGGCGTGGGCTTTTTCTGTCTTTTCACTTTTAACCTATTTGTGTCTTTGTATCTAAGATGAATCTATTATAGACAGTGTCAAATGAATCACGTTTTGAAAAACATTCATTTTGCTAACTCCTGACTTTCAATTGGATATTTAAATCAATTTACATTTAACATAATCGTGATAAGGAAGGACTTCTGCCATTTTATTTACATGTATTATATCTGTTTTGTTCCTCAGTTCCTCTACTAGTCCTTCTTGTCTGCATTAGATAGATCTTTGGTAGTATACCATTTTTTTTATTCCCTTCTCTTTTATTTTACTATGCATGTTTAGTTGTTTTCTTAGTGTTACCTTTGGTGATTACAATTAACATCTTAATTCAAAACAGTCTTGTTTGAATTAATGCCAGCGTAGTACCAATTATGTTTAAAAATTTTGCTCTTATGTAGCTTCATCCTTTCTCTTCATATTGTTACAAATTACATCCTTATATATTGTGTGCCCATCAACATAGTTTATAATGGTTGTTTTATATAGCTGTCTTTTAAATCTATAGAAGAAAAAGAGGAGTTACAAACCAAACATACATTAATACTGACTTTTATATTTCCCTACATGGTTACCTTTGCTGGCGTTCCTTATTTTTTCATGTGAATTTGAGTTACTGTCTAGTATCCTTTCATTTCAGGACTCCCTTTAGCATTTCTTATTGGGCAGATCTAGTGGCGAATTCCCTTAGCTTTTGTTTGTCTTGAAATGTCTTAGTTTCTCCTTCATTAGAAAAAATTTTAATTTTATTGTGGTAAGAACAGTTAGTCTAAGATCTAGCCTTTTAATGGATATTTACTATGCAATACAATATTGTTAACCACAGGTACAGTGTTATAAAGCAGACTTTCAGAACTTACCCATCTTGCATAACTGAAGCTTTATACCTATTCATTAACAACTCCCCACTTTGCCCTCCCCGACCCCAGCCCCTGGTAACCACCGTTCTACTCTCCTTTTCCATGAGTTTGACTATTTTAGATACGTCATATAAGTGGAATTATGTAGTATTTGTTCTGTGAATGGTTTGTTTCACTTAGCATAATGTCCTCAAGGTTCATCCATTTTGTTGTATATCATAGGATTTCCTTCTTCTAAAAGGCTGATTATTTCCTTCCTTTTAAAAGCTGAGTAATATTTATTGACTATATATACCATATTTTATGTATTCATTTATCTCTCAATAGACATTTAGGTTGTTTCTAGATCTTGACTATTATAAATAGTACTGAAGTGAACTTGGGATTGCATATATTTCTTAGAGATTCTTATTGTAATTCTTTTAGATAAATACCCATAAGTGGTTGCTGAATCATATGTGGTAGTTCTAATTTTAACTTTTTGTGGAATCTCCATACTTTTTTTCCATAGCATCTGCACCACTTTACATTCCTTTGCTGTTGTGTACATGAGTTCCAGTTTCTCCACATCTTTGCCAACACTTGTCTTTAAAAAAATTTTTTTATAATAGTCCTCCTAATAGGTATGTGGTGATACCTCACTGTGGTTTTGATTTTTATTTCCTTGATCATAGTGACATTGAGGATGTTTTCATATACCTGTTGACCATTTGTATGTCTTCTTTGGATAAATGTCTATTCAAGTTCTTAGCCCATTGTAAAATCAGGTCATTAGTTTCTTTTTGCTTTTTGCTATAAGAAATTAACCTCTTTTATTTTAGAAATTAAACCCCTTATATGGTTTGCAAGTATTTTCTCTTATCCTATAGGTTGCCTTTTCATTATATTGATTATTATTATTTTTTGCTATGCAGAAGCTTTTTCATTTGATGTAGTTTCACTTGTCTGTTTTCATTTTTGTTTCTTGTGCTTTTAGTGGCATATTTTTCTTGCCAAATCATGCTTCCTAGGACATTTCAATGATAACGTTGAATACAAGTGGTAAAAGCAGACCTCCTTACCTTGTTCGTGATTTTAGAGGAAAAGCTTTAAGTTTTTAATCATTGAGTGTGATATTAGCTGTGGACTTTACATATATGGCCTTTGGTGTGTTCGGGTACTTTTCTTCCACTCCTGGTTTGTTGAGAGTTTTTATCATGAAAGGCTATTGAATTTTTATCAATTTTATCAAATGCTTTGTATGCATCTGTTGAGATGATGGTGCGAATTTTGTCCTTCATTCTGTTAATGTTGTGTGTCACAATTAATTTTTGCATGTTGAACCATTCTTACATCCCAGGGATAAATCCCACTTTGTAATGGCACCTAATCCTTTAATTGTGCTTTTGAATTCAGTTGCTAATATTTTGGTGAGGAGTTTTGGATCTATATTCATTGGGGATATTGGCCTGTAGTTTTTTTTCTTGTGATATCTTTGTCTGGCTTTGGTATCAGGAAAATGCTGGTCTCATAAAATATATTTGGAAGTTTTCCCTCCTTTTCAAGTTTTTTGGAGGAGTTTGAAAATCATTAATGTTAATTATTTAATTGTTTTATAGAATTCATCAGTAAAGCCACCTGGTCCTGGGCTTTTCTTTGTCAGATTTTTGATTACTGAATCAATCTCCTTACTAAATAGTTCAAGATTTTCCCTCCTTCCCTCCCCCCCTCCAACCCATCCCCATCTTTGTGTCTTTCTTTCTTTCTTGTTTGTTTGTTTGTTTGTTTGTTTTGAGACAGTATCTTGCTTTGTTGCCTAGGCTGGAGTGTACAGTGGCATACTCATAGCTCACTGCAGCCTCAAACCCCTGGGCTCAAGAGATCCTCCTACCTCAGTCTCCAAATAGCTGGGACTACAGGCATATGCCACCAAATCCTGCTAATTTTTAAATTGTTATTTTTTTTTGTAGAGATAGCATCTCACTGTGTTGCCCAGGGTGTCTTGAACTCCTAGCCTCAAGTACTCCTCCCACCTTGGCCACCAAAGTGCTGCGATTATAGGTATAAACCACCACACCCACCCTCTGTTTAAGAATTTCTATTTTTTTTTTAATCATTCGTTCTTATTAGGTTGCATGTTTCTTAGAATTTATCCATTTCTTCTAGATTATCTACTGTATTTCATATAATTGTTCATAGTAGTCTCTCATGATTCTTTTTATTTCTGTGGTATCAGTTATAATTTCTCCTCTTTGTGTGTGTGTGTTTTTTTTTTAGTTTTATCTTTTTTTTCCTAGTCTTACTAAAGGTTTGTAAATTTCATCTTTTCAAAATGCAAACTGTTAGTTTTACTGATTTTCTCTATTGTGTTTTTCTGTTCTCTATTTTTTTCCTGTTCTAATCTTCATTATTTCCTTCCTTCTGCTAACTTTGGGTTTAGTTTGTTCCTCTTCTCGTTCCTTGAGGTGCCAAATTAAATCGTTTATTTGAGAAATTTCTTTTTTTTTTTTTAATGTAGGTGTTTACTGCTGTACGTTTCCCCTTACTGCTGCTTTCACTGAGTCTCTTAAGTTTTGATATGTTGTATTTCATTTTCATTTTCATTTGTCTCAAGATATTTTGTAACTTTCCTAATGATTTCTTTCTTATGCCATTGGTTGTTCAAAAATTTGTTTTTTTTTTTCTATATATTGTGAATTTTCCAGTTTTTCTTCTGTACTTTGTTTCTGGTTTCATTTCATTATAGTCAGAAAAAAAAACCTTGGTATGATTTTAATATTCTTAAATCTATTAAGACTTGTTTTGACACCTAACATATGATATATCCTAGAAAATGATCTGTGTACACTTGAGAAGAATGTGTGTTCTGCTGCTGTATACTGGAACGGTCTACATATGTTCATTAGGTTCATTTGGTCTATAGTGTTGTTTGTGTTTGCTATTTCTTTTTCTGACTGGTTATTCTCCCCATTATTGGAAGTGGGGTAATGAAGTCTCCTACTGTTATTGTGTTGCTGTCTGTATTCCCTTCAGTTCTGCCAATGTTTGTTTTATATATTTAGGTGCTCTGTTGTTAGGGGTGTGTGTGTGTGTGTGTGTGTGTGTGTATGTATATGTGTGTATATGTATGTGTATATAATTGTTAAAATTGTTATATGTTCCTGGAGACTGTTTTCTTATATTATTATATAATGTTATTCTTTGTCCCTCCTGACAGTTTTTGGCTTCTAATCTATTTTGTATGATACAAATATATTCACTCCTACTCTTTTTTGGTTACCAAATGGTAACTAATGTAATATCTATTTCCAACACTTTACTTTCAGTCTATGCACATCCTTAAATCTAGAATGAGTTTCTCATAGACAGTGTATAGTTGGATCATGTTTTTTTTTTTTTTTTTTTCTTTGAGACGGAGTCTTGCTCTGTCGCCCAGGCTGGAGTGCAGTGGCCAGATCTCAGCTCACTGCAAGCTCCGCCTCCCGGGTTCACGCCATTCTCCTGCCTCAGCCTCCCTAGTAGCTGGGACTACAGGCGCCCGCCACTGCGCCCGGCTAGTTTTTTGTATTTTTTTAGTAGAGACGGGGTTTCACTGTGTTCACCAGGATGGTCTCGATCTCCTGACCTCGTGATCCACCCGTCTCGGCCTCCCAAAGTGCTGGGATTACAGGCTTGAGCCACCGCGCCCGGCCAATGTTTTTTTTTTTTTTAATCCATTCAGCCACTCTGTGTCTCTTTATTGGAAGTTAAATCTATTTATTTATCAGAAGTTAAGTCTATTTACATTTTAAGTAATTACTGATAGGAAATTATTTATTATTGCCATTCTGTTCATCATTTTCTGTTCGTCTTATAGTTCATTTGTTTTTGGAGTTCCACAGCTTTTGGAGTTCCTTAGTGCACAGTTCTCGGTTCATTTTTCTCCCTTGCTCTCATCCTTTGTGTTTTATTGATTTTTTTGTGTTGATAAGCTTTTATTAATTTATTTTTTACTTTGGTGCAACTTATATGGGTATTTTGTTTCCAGTTATCCTGGGGCTTATATAAAATATGGTTATGACAGTTGAAGTTGATAACAACTTAACTTTAATGACGTGCAAAAACTCTACAGTTTTACTCCTCCTCCCTTCATATTTTGTTATTGATGTCACAATTTACTATATGGTGTATCCATTCACATAGTTTTTACTTATAGTTGTTTTTAATACTTTTGTGTTTTAACTTTTACATTAGAAATAAAGGTGATTTACCCACCACCACTAGAGTAATAAAGCATTCTGTGTATCTATATAGTTACCTTTGAGTTTTATACTTTCTTATGGTATCGTGTTGCTGTTTAGCATTCTATTATTTCTACTTGAAGAACTGCCTTTAGTGCTCCTTGTAAAGCAAGTCTGTTAGTGATGAACTTCTTCAGCTTTTGTCAGGGAAGTTTTTAGGTTTCCTTCATTTTCGAAGGACAGTTTTGCCAAGTATAGTGTTATTAGATAGCATTCTTTTTTCCTTTCACCTCTTTGAATACATCATCTTACTCCTTTCTGGCTTGCAAAGTTTGAGCTGAAAAAGTCAATTGATAGTTTAATAGGGAATTCCCTTGTTTGTAATGAGTCATTTTCTTCTTGCTGCTTTCAAAATTCTCTTTGTCTTTGAAAATTTGATTATCATGTGTTTTGGTGTGGATTTCTGTAGTTTCATCTTATTAAGGGTTCATTAAGCTTCCTGGATTTGGATGTTCATTTTCTTCCCCAGATTTGGGGAATTATCAGTCATTATTTTTTTGAATAAACTTTCTTTTTTTTTTTCTTTCCCTTTTTTTTTTTTTTTTTTTGTCTGACTCCTGTCATCCATATATTGGTCTGCTTGATGTTTTTCTGTAAGTCCCTTAAGCTGTCTTTATTCTTTATTACTATTATTATTTTCTTCCTCTGACTGGATGATTTCACATGGCCTGTCTTCAAGTTCACTAATTTTTTTTTTTCTGCTGGTTTTAGTCTGCTGTTGAACTTCTCTTGAATTTTCAGTTATTACATTCTTCTGCCCTAATACTTGTTTCTCTTAAACTTTCTTCTTACTGAAATTCTCACTTTGTTCATATGTTATTTTTTTGAGCTTATCGATCATTTTTATGACAGTATTTTGAATTCTCTTTCAGGTAATTAATATATCTCTATTTCATTAGTATTGGTTTCTGGAGTTTTATCTTGTTCCTTTTTTGGATTATGTTTCTCTGTTTTTTCATTTTCCTTGACTCTTTGTGTTGGTATCTATGTATTAAGAAAAAAAGAAAAAGAAAAAGAAAAAAAGAACCTGCCATCTCTGTCAGTCTTCAAGGATTGGCTTTGTACCAGAGAAGACCTTCACCAATAAACTCGGCCAGAGCTTCTATGGGGCTCTCAAACTTCTATGTTAGTCCAAACTGTCATCTTCTTAAAGGCTCCAGGGTTCTAGAGTACGCTATGCCTCATCAGTGCTTTGAGACAGGCAAGACAAAAGATAGAAATATTACTCTCTGCTAATACTTGGAAAAGTTGAGATGTTGTATGTATGGCCCAGTTCTTTTCCTCCCAAGGCAGAGACTGAGAGCAGGGGATTTTTTTTTCACTGGTCCTTTCTGTGCCAAGCCAGGGGAGAGCTGTTATGAATATCTGCTGTGCTCTAGTCCAAACCACCACCTTTTTTTCTCTGTGGGTCTAGCATATGTTGGGTCATGTCAGTACTCAAACACAGGTGAAACAAAAGCCAGTGCTGTAGATAGAACTCTGAACAGTGGGACATCGTATGCACAGTCCAATTCCTTCCCTTCTCATAAAGAGTTGGGAGCTGAGAGTTCCCTCCTGATAATATGATGCTGTGCTGGGAATGGGGATTATGATTAGAGAGTGTCTTCGGTTTTCCCAGTGGTTTCAGTGTGACTGATTTCTTGTTGCCCAGGTTGCAGGAGCCTCTCAGCTACTTTCTGGAATTTCCATAAAGGGAATTGATATGTGCCATTCAATCAGTGTGTCCATGGGGGAAGGAGAGTCCAGGGCTTCCTCTTCCACCGTCTGGCTGCTATCTTTCTCCTTCATTTTTAAGGATACTTTTGTCACAAATAGAATTCTTGGTTGACAGGTGTTTTTTTTTTTCTAACTACCCCCACCCCGCCACCAAATTTTGAATGTGTCAACTTCAAAATGTATGTTTTGCTTGTTTTTCTTTTCATTTACATTTTCTATTTTGGAAGACATTGTTCTCATGGTTTTTTTTAGTTCCTTGTACATGGTTTTCTATAACTTTATATGCGCATTTAAAATAATTGATTTCAAGTACTTATGTGGTAAGGTCAATGGTTAGGCTTCCTCAAGGACAGTTTCTGTTCATTTCTGTTTTTCTTGGAAATAAGCCATACTTTCTTTTTTCCTGGGATATACAATTTTTTGTTGAAAAGTAGATATTTTGAAAATTATAATCTGACAACTCTGGAAATAAGATTCTCCCCATCTCCACGGTTGTTGCTGCTTGCTTTAGTTGTTGTTTTATATTTAGTGACTGACTGTGTAAAGTCAGAACTGATTTTGTAAAGGCTGTCTTTCTGAACTAATTTCATAAAGTTGTATCCTTTGTCATGTGTAGCTAGTGAAGTCTCTGTTAGCTTAGTAGTCAACCACTGTTTTGACAGAGTTCCTTAAATACTGAGATTCAGATTTTTTTCTTGGTTAAGCTTTTAACTGGTTACTGTAAACTTTCAGTTAGCTTCTTGAGTTCTGAAAAAAGCTAATTCTGACATTTTTTGTCAGTTTATTTGCTACTTTTATGGAAGGACTAGCTTTTGGAGTTCCTTAGTCCATCATTTTTGCCAACATCAATCTCTAAAAGCATATACTTTTGTTTTTTAATAGCTCTACCAGTAGGCTTTCAATTTTACTGATAATACAGGAAATATTATTTCTTTTAATTAGAGCCTCTCCGAATGTGCCTAAATATTTCTATTGTGTGGGGTAAAGGGAAAGTAGAACAATTATATTAAAAATATTTCTATTGTGTGGGGTAAAGGGAAAGTAGAACAATTATATTAAAATAATTTCAGGATAGGATAATGCCTAGATGGGAAGGATAATGTCTGGATTGTTTAGGATTAGATACGATAAAAATATGTATTTATTAGATACTAACCAAGTGCCTAATAGAGAGATATCTCAGTTTACTGCAGCTGAGAGTAAAACTAAGGAAACTTAAATAAAATTGAAATGTGAAGAGAAGCTAATAATATTTGTGTAGTCATGTTTGTTGTTGAATAGAATGGTTGCGTTCTTGAGGCTTTTGAGATAGCATGAGTCCTATAAGTTTGGAAAGATTAACTAAAATGGTCCCTATGTACGGCTATAACATACAGGCTTTAAAAGTACCAAAGAATATTCATTGAGAAGTGTTAGGTGCTTTTTTCATAAATCATCTAAAAGATAGAACAGGAAATGACAATCCAGAAATTGTAAAAACTCCATAAGACCTTGCATCTATAAATCCTTTAAATTTATTGGACTGAAATGACACTGGAGCAATATTTAGGAAGTCACAGGAGTTTTTGCTGACATCTTTTTGGATTTGTTTCTTCAGAAAAGTTACTTAAAACCTAGAATCCATCATGAAACACAACATTTATAATAATTAAATTCTACAAATACATTTTTAGTGCATATAATGTTCCAGAAAATGTAATAGCCTCTGGGGAAACAAATATACATACATATATATATACCACATATATATGTATGTATATTTGTCATATTTTGTGTGTGTGTGTGTATGTAGATAAAGTTGACCCTTGAACCCATGGCTTTGAATTGTGCAGGTCCACTTGTACGTGGATCTTCTTCCAACTCTGCCATCCATGGGACAGCAAGGCCAACCCCTCCTCTTCCTTCTCCTCCTCAGTCTATTCAACATTAAGATTATGAGGATGAAGACTTTTTGATGATCCACTTCCACTTAATGAATAGTAAATACATTTTCTCTTCCTTAGGATTTTCTTAATAACGGTTCCTTTTTCTAGCTTTATTGTAAGAATACAGTATATAATACACATAACACAAAATATGTGTTAATCAACTGTTTATGTTATCAGTTAAGGCTTCCAATAGTAGACTATTTGTAGTTAAGTTTTGGGGGACTCAGAAGTTACACATACATTTTCAACTCTGTGGGGGTTGGCATCCCTAACCCACATGTTGTTCAAAGTTCAACTCTGTGTGTGTGTGTGTGTGTGTGTGTGTGTGTGTGTGTATCACCATTCTATATAGATAGTTATTCTCATATGTGGCATACTTAGAAGACTCAGGGATTGACTGGAGTTCTCTTAGAAGAAGAAAACTAATGCCTGGGTGGGGCCTCAAAATGTGAGAAAGATGGGAAAAGTATGCTAGCAAAGAGAGTGGCATGAGCAACAAGTTCATGGAAGCATGAATGACTAAATATTCTCAGTTCATTATTAAATGCAAAAAGAGTGAAAGAGATGAAGCTCAATGAGGCAGATAGTAGCTAGGTCGTGGAAGGACTTTTTTGCCATGCTAAGAACCTTGGATCATATAATGGAAGGAGCGGGGAGCATACTAGGGTTTAAGCTAGGGGTTGATGTGGTTGGATTTTCTTATAAAATTTGAGCCCTAGAGAGCATATTTTGCAAACTGGATATAGTGAGTAGTGAAAGTGGTTTTAAGAGCCACAAGTCTGAATAGACAGTTCTATTAAGAAGCTATAGCGTTAGGCTAGATGGGGGCTGAGAAGGGTTGAACCAGAAGAGTGATGGTAGGTGGTGGCAGAAGAAAGGATGTGAAACTTATTCAGCAAAGTGGCATATGATGATGAGAAAGGCAGGGGAGGATGATTCCCCTGATGGGGCAAGGGTGTCATTAAAGGATCTGGGTATATAGAAAGCAGCCTTTTTGCTTATTTTTATTAAGTAGGGAGAAGGGAGACAATGATGAGTTTTGTTTTGGAAATACTGAATTTAAGGTAATGTGGAATAATCAGCAGGATGTGTGAGTCTGAACCTCAAGGGAAAAGTCAGGGCTAAAGATAAAGGTTTGAGATTGATTAACATAATACTCTGGCAAAGAAAGAAGGCAGGATAGCAATTGACAGGAGAAACAAGACGTTATAGATAAATGGGAAGCTAGAAAATGCATTTCAAGAGATTAATTATGCTACTAGAGTTTGAAGTCCTTGAGGGATGGAATTCTGTCTCCTTAATTTTTATATTCTCAGCATCTATCACTGTGCCTGGTACCCAGTAGGCACTTAATGAATGTTTGTGGAATGAGTCAAACTTTACCACCATATAGTCTCTAAATATAACTAAAGCCATCTCTAGATTCTAATGGAGGTTTTGCTGTTATTGTCACCGCTTTGTTTATTTGATTACTAAAAATAGCATCTGTATTTTACTTTGCCTAGTCAAGACCTAGAGAACAAAGCCTAAATTCAATATCAGAATATCTCTTGGAAAGAGATGTGCTAACAAGGAATTTGCAGGTAATTAATGACTAGTTTGATTCCTATGAGATAGAAAGATGATACTTCTATTCTTAGAGTGGATTGTGGAATGGAATAGTGTCAAACAGGATATGATAGATGAAGACACTGTATAACCAAATCTTTAAATATAATTTTATAATTTTACATTAACAATGATAAATCAGAGTAAATAATAATATATAGTTATTTTTGATTTTTAGTTTTCAGTGCATTTATAAGGAGTACAAAGAATAATTTTTAATTTATGAAACTGACAGTGTTTTAAAAGTTGAAACATGATCCTCTGCCTCTAAAAAACCCAATTTTTAGTAGCTTGTCAATGACTCTCTAAATGTTACTTATGATCTTTGAACTCTATTCTCAGTTTCTTGATCTTGGTTCCTGAAGATCAGCTGTGCAGGACACACAGGTGTTAACACAGCTGGCTTGCTGATGACAACTCTGTCCATATAGCTGTCTTGTGTGTCATTATTCATATTGTTCAGTGTCATTCTGACCTAGCCAAGCTAAAAATGATACTCCAGCTCAAGAGGGATTTTGAAACCTTGACAAACTAAAGATAAGACACTACAGAATATCATGTACATGTGGTTAGCAGTTTTTAGCTTAAACACATCTAAATAACTAATTTCAGCTTGTATCTATCTCTATCCTTTAAAATAATTTATCTTAGGAATGAAAATATATCTGTGTGGATGAGTGTTATCAATTCTATTCTCACGTATGGTTGTATGGTTTGTTTGTTTGTTTGTTTAAATAGCTCAAGGTCAAAGCACTCTGTGAGGTGCACTCTGTAGTATATAGCCTATGCCACAGATTTATCATGTTATCTAGTGACTTTATAAGATGTCCATGATTAAATCACCCTATTTTCCAGCTTGATAATTTGATTTGAATAGTCAGTTTTTTAGATCTTTAATTGGGATGCAGCCAGATTGATAATTTGATTCAAGAGATCAGTTTTTTTTTTTTTTTTTTTTAAATTTCTGTAATTGGGATGTAACTATAATGTGTGGTGTGGTTGTAGTGGTGGATTTTGCCCTCTTTTCTGGTGACAGCAGCTGGCAGTCATGGGAGAGTTCTGGCTTTGCTCCAGAGTTGTAGGTTAAGTTAAATAACCTGCCAGCAAAAGAGGGCTAGTTGCTTACCTCCCACTTTTCAAATTATGAGTTTCTATGCTTGCTGCAGTGCCAATGGAATGCCTGCTTCTGCTGAGAGAGTGTCAGGGTCTCTTTCCAGTAGGTGTGGAGCACAGCGGGAACTGTGGCTTATATCCTGGGACATTGTGGTTTGGGGATCCTCCATTATGACATTGTGATCATTGTATAAGGATGATTGCTACACAGGTAACTTGTTTCTTAGTGTAATAATTGTGTGCCCGTGTGTACGTGTGCGTGTGTGTGTGTGTGTGTGTGTGTCAGAGAGAGAGAGAGAGAGAGAGGATATGAATGAATGAATGAGAATGCCCACAGGTGCAAGGAAACTATTGAGGAAAATAAAGATGTTTAACATTCATTATCACAAAACCATTTTTGTGAAACAAACATTGTTGCTAAGATTGCCAAACAATAGATATAAAGAAAAAAAAATAGGGAAATGGAAGTACCAACATCTTAAGTAATTTCTTCAACTATTAATTGTTCATATATAGATATTAAAATGCATTACTATTTGGCACTAAGAGCACTAGACTTAGTATCTTCATATTAGAGATGGCAATAACTATTTCACAAGGTGGATAGCAGAATCAAGTAATGTAGCGTGGAGAGTACGGTTGTCCCTTGGTTTCTTTGGGGGATTGGTTTCCAAACCTTCTGTGGATACCAAAATCCATGATATTTAAGTTCCTGATATAAAATGGTGTAGTATTTGCATATAATCTGTGCACATCCTTCCATACACTTTAAATCACTTCTAGATTTATTTATAGTACCTAATACAATGTAAGTGCTTTCTAAATTATACTGTATTGTTTGGGGAATAATGAAAAGGAAAAAAAGTTTGTACATATTCAGGACAGGTGCAGCTTAAAATATATACTTTCAATTCATGATTGAATTCATGGATATGGAACCCACAGATATGGAGGGCCAACTGAACTTTGAAAATTATGAAGTACTTTTGGAGGTACTATTTGTATTATTACTAATAGAAGTAGTATTGTTATCTGTCTATCCATTTGATTAATTAAATAGTTAAAGAAAAGGTTAAAGAAGAGGGAAAGTATCCATTTAGGGATAACCATCCTATCCCTGAATATCATTTTCATTGCACTGACACACTTTGATCCTTCCTCCTATCACTGTGTACATATCAGAGTCTTGAACTGTCTAATTATGTTTTTTTTAAAAATTATTTTCTCTTTCTTTTACATTGTAGAATTCATGAGTTTAGAATGGTGTTCTTATCTGATTGTACTTACTAAGAGCCTCTGAAAGCATAGTGGGTATTTTCTTTTCTTTTTTTTTTTTTTTGCTACTGTGTATTACAGAGTATATGGTTAACTCTGGCTAGTTCCCTTTTCTTTGTATTTGCAAAAGACTCTCCAGTATGCCTCTTCCACTTGTTTAACCAGAATTTCTGTTAATTAGGTATTAGAATAAGTGGTCAGTAGTTGTGACCAGGAAAGTTAGCTGCGGTATCAGGAGACGGTACACTGATTTCTGGAAACACTGAGGAAAGGAACCAGAAAGTGTCTTGAGATGGCACTCTGTTTTGGCGATATAAACTTGACTCACTAGAAATTGTTTGTAGATTCTCTGGTGAGAAGTAGTCATTAAAAAAAAACTTTACAGATAATAAAAAAATTATCTTTCTTCTATATCTCCAGAGCAGGGGATGACCAACTTTTTCTGTAAAGATCAGATAGTAAATATCTTAGGCTTGGTGAACCATATGGTCTTTGTCTCAACTACTCAACTCTGTCATTGTTAACAGGAAAGCAGCCATGGACAATAGGTAGATGAATGTGTATAGCTCTAATAAAACTTTATTTATTTATTTTTTTTTTTGAGACGGAGTCTCGCTCTGTCACCCAGGCTGGAGTACAGTGGCCGGATCTCAGCTCACTGCAAGCTCTGTCTCCCAGGTTTATGCCATTCTCCTGCCTCAGCCTCCCGAGTAGCTGGGACTACAGGCGCCTGCCACCTCGCCCGGCTAGTTTTTTTGTATTTTTAGTAGAGACGGGGTTTCACCGTGTTAGCCAGGATGGTCTCGATCTCCTGACCTCGTGATCCGCCCGTCTCGGCCTCCCAAAGTGCTGGGATTACAGGCTTGAGCCACCGCGCCCGGCCAAAACTTTATTTATAATAACAGACAGTGAGCTGGATTTGGTTCCCAGGCTGTAGTGTGCTGACTGTACACTGCTCTTTGGTGCATAGGTTGAAAAATAGTGTGTAGGCTGTTCTAGTACATAGAATGAAAAATAAAAGGAAGAAGGGGAAGCAGTAAGGAATCAGTGGGAATGGAAGGAAGTACAAGGGATGGAGTAGGACAAAGGACGACAAGAAAATGGAGGCAAAGTACAACGTGAACACAGGATGATGAAAATGGAGATTATAAGAAATATTGTAGAGGTCTGTTTTCATATTGGAGTATATCTGGTAAAAGGGTTTATTTTGAAGCATTGGAGGCCATAATAGATAGGAGCAAATAAAATTGAAGCAGATTAAAAGTATGTCATGAAGCCCTGGTATCAGTTGCCTTTCCCAGGCATTCAGAATTCAGAGAATGTATACATCTTCTTATATGTGTTTTTAACTCAACCTCAGTTTTTATGTATACCTTGAGGTCTTCTGGCTTGGTATCCGATTGGTAAAAATACAGCTAGTAAATCATTTCATGAGTGTTTTTTTTTTTTTTTTAATTGGAACATAGAGTCCAGACGGATTTATAGCTGTGCATGATAAAAGATGGAGGGAGTTGAGCAATTTTTCTAGAAATGACTAATTTAATTTCATAGTTGATATCTAGCAGAAATAGCTTTTTTGTTTGTTTGTTTTGGTAGGAGCATAAAAGTTAGAAAACAGATTGTTTACTTGTGAGTAAAGACTAATCAGAGAAATAGGAATAGTACAGTATGGATCTTGTGGATCACTTAAATCTAGAACTGGATTATATATTTATCTTGAAATAAATATATTTCTTGGCACCGTTTTGACTTTTTAGAAAGTTTTATTTATTTTTCTTCTCCTGTTTTTTTTTAATGATATGTCTATTAGAAGTATCTCCTTTCTGGAAGTATGTAATAAGAAAGGGAGAAAGTAAACTGTTCTTTCTAAAAATCAAAATTTTAGAGTAGGAGTAATACAGGTTTTAAAAATTATTCTAAAATATGATATTGCATGATTTTAAAGAACGTTATGGAATGTGTAACATCTGATAATTGAGATTTATATTGGGAAAGTCTGTGAAAAAATTATATGTTAAAAATGAGCTGTTAGGCATTTTGAACAAGAAAAACATTGTGTACATGTATTAGTCATATTGATAAATAAATGAGAATAAAAAGGCATAGAATCTTAATTATAGGATGAATAATGTATTATAAACATAATTAAGGATTGACTTCTGAAATTATAATTTAATCTACAGGCAGGTAACTGCTGGTTGTTTTATTCCTAATTCACACTAAGCTTGGTACTTTAAAAGATAAACTTTTCCTTTTAGAAAAAGAAAATTTACTATTCTAATATTACTTCAAAACTTTTTTGACAGTAACTAATTTGCTTTAGATCCTCGTTCTTGAAAATAATAATTTTGTATCCAATAAGCTGTATTTCCTAAAGAAATTCCAAATTATCTCTCTTTTAATATGTTAGTTACTTTGTTCTCAGCCTGCCTGTTCTATTTCTTTTCATGAACAAACTTAACGCAACGAGGTGAAAGTCCTTTCTTACTATTCTGTGTTGAATCTCCCTGTTCACACCTTGAAATTCAGACTTTCCTTCTGCATTCTTTCTAAAGTCTCTCCCTTCTACCCTTTATTTCTCCTGTTCCTTTTCATCTTTCTTTTCTTTTCATTTGTTGCATGATTGTATTTTTGCTTGTCTTAGTATCATTGTTTTGTATTCTTTCAACATGATGCTTTCACTCCCTTTACTCATTAAAATAAAATAATTTATAGATAATTCTTTTACAACACTTTTCTAAAAACTTTTCCTAGAAATATTTGAGAACATTTTAGATACTCTCAAAGTTCTGGTTTAATTTAAAAGTGGAAAAAACTCTTAAAATTTTAGTAGAAGTATTTGTGATATTGCATCTATTATATATCACGGGTCTCTCACTCTTGATGGCATTGTCAAGTTGATTCAACAGATAATTTGTAATTAAATGAAAGTATTAAAGCTTGCATATTATTCAAATGATTATGATGTTCATCATTAGGTGTAGCAAAAATAGCTGCATTTTGCAAGTTTTTTTATTTACTATAAAGCATTATTTAATTTGGCAAATTAAGTAATATTATACCAAAAATATTGAAATGACAATAAATCAGTTTTAGATCCAAGATACCACAGCTTAACATTGCTCATAAAGTTTATTTAGAGAATATAAAATGTGGCTTACTGTTCACTGTGTGTCAAGCTTCATGGATGAAGTATGGTGCCTGATGCTAATCAGGTTAAAGGACCTCCAGTGCTTGAGCTGTGTTGTGGATTATACTTACATTGCTTATGGTTTTTTTTCCCCTCTCTTTGCCCGTATTAGCAATCTGCTTTTGTACTTTGACATCCAGGATTTCCCTAGTGAATTTTGTCACAGAAAAAAGAGAATCATCAATATCGCAGTTAAACTTGACTTTCAAAGCTAATAGTATCTCATTTGGGGGCTCAAATTTAATAAATTTTCTTTGATTCTGGGTGAGTTTTTAAACATCAAACAATGAATTGGCCAGGGTGCAGTAAAATATTTAGATCTATTGACTGTGGTTCAGAAGGGTAGAAGGCAAAACACTAGTGGTTTGATGTTGATAAATTCTCAGAACCTTAATCCACATTAATGTTTTCTTTTATCCGAGTACACATTGGTGACAAAAAAAGCAAGAGAAGGTATTCATACATGTAAAATATAAAACCTAAAACAAATGTATTTGTAAAATATGATTTATTTTGTTATGCTAAGTAAGTTTAACAGCATTCTTATCCTGATTGAAGACTCTGGAGAGTGTTTGTTGCAGATAAATATACATTCTGAATTGAGATTCCAGCATGCATGTGGTACTCACGTCATTATAAAAATTATATCATAGTGTGTTTTACAGCATACACTTTGACATTCTCTTATTGACAGAAAGTCTTCAGATCAGCTTGGGACCTATAAGGATTTTTATGCCCACAGATTAGCATGAACAGTTAAAAATGCCATTATATGTTTGTGTATGTTTGCTGGCTTAAAGAAACGCAGAGTTTCTTTAACTGAGAGTTTGATAGTTTTGTGAAATGTGTATATATCTTAAGGAACTAATTAATATAATAAAAATAATTCAAACAGTTTTACAAGCTGCCCGAGTAGACTAGAAAAATGAAGGAGAAATGTTCTATCTTATAGTTTTGCCAAGTTATATTTGAATTTGCTTGGATAAAACTAGAGATAGAAATATATTTATTTGGGCAATTAATGCAATTTTTTAGTTAACCCTAGTTTTGACCTTTGCTACCTGATAAAAAACTTTTTGTTCTGTGGCATTGAGCTAATTGCATAATATTTATTAAATATATGGTAGCAAATAGATAAAATTTTTAAACCTATTCCAAGCATAAGGAAAGTTAGAAAATTTGTCTATGTATTGAAAACTCCTATTATTAAACTATATGATTAAAACAAGAGCTTACTGATCTTAAATGCAAACTAAACTATGGAATTCTTTTTTTTTTTTTTTTTTTTTTTTTTTTTTTTGAGACGGAGTCTGGCTCTGTCGCCCGGGCTGGAGTGCAGTGGCCGGATCTCAGCTCACTGCAAGCTCCGCCTCCCGGGTTTACGCCATTCTCCTGCCTCAGCCTCCCGAGTAGCTGGGACTACAGGCGCCCGCCGCCTCGCCCGGCTAGTTTTTTTTTGTATTTTTTTAGTAGAGACGGGGTTTCACCGTGTTCGCCAGGATGGTCTCGATCTCCTGACCTCATGATCCGCCCGTCTCGGCCTCCCAAAGTGCTGGGATTACAGGCTTGAGCCACCGCGCCCGGCCGGAATTCTTAAGGCTTTTACTAAGTTTGGAAATTAAAAACCAAAATACCTGTTTTTGAATGTTTCCATTTATATTATATAAGGAATATTTTCTCATTTGTCCAGAAGGTGGCAGTGTGATATCAACTGCATGTGATTCCACACTGACTGGAGAATTGGTGTTTTTCCCATATCGGTGGGTGATGTGTTTGTATTGTTGCCTTTCCGAATACTTAAAATAGAGTACAAATACTACTGATTTTATCTGTTGTATTGTTTAGAAATTGTGTGACTGTGTTGGTTTATATGTATTTAATCATTAAGACTCAAGTTTAATAAAATCCTGCAATTCTAGAAGAGTGAAAAGGGCAAACAAACCTCTTACTTGTATATTTTTAAGTCTCCTTTTGTGTTGAGTATATTTGTTTTAATTCTAGAGTACATGTTATTGAAGTTTTCTTTTCAAAGACTAGTACCTAATAACTATCTTGTCCAATATTTGTCAGTTCATGTCAGTTAAACACCACATGTTACTAAGCAGGTGATAATGATTAGGAGATTGCTGTTGTTTTTGATTTTGTGAATGTTTTTTCTTTTCTTCCTTTTTTCTTTTTAGGGTGGAACTGTGAAAAAATAATTCAAAACCTCTTGATCAGAAGAGCTCCAGTGACTCTTCTTCCCCTCCCTCATTTCAAGCAGGAGGATGCTTTTTCTTCTTAACATTCTCCCCCAGCACTCTGAATTAGAGATTTATTTGCAACGAAAAATCAATTAGTCCTAAATTTATTCATGGATTTCAGGTCCAGCGATCAATGCAAGTCCACTCAGTGGGCTCAAGGGGACCCAGTTCATCCCAGTTAATGTGTCTGAAGGGGAATTACCATTGATGCTGTTTTTTTCCCTTTAGGTCAGAGATCAGATCTCGCTGTCATGGTCTGCGGCAAGCAGGAATGACTTCACCCTGCAGCTACCCAAACTGCACCTGGAGACCTTTGCAATGGAGGGGCTCAAGGGCGGGCCAGAGGTGGTAGCATGCCAGGTTAGAGTCTAAATAACATTGTTTGCTACTGAGACATATAGAAAAATAAATTGCACTAACTGGAGAGAAAGAAAGCCTCAAAGTATTGTGAATAATTTAAAGGAGATGCAAATAAATGTTTCTTCATTTTCTTCTATCATGTAACAATATACTTTACAAAATATTGTTTTTTTCTTTAAAGCCTAGAACTAGCCTATTAAAATAATCCAGAAAAGTGTTTTTACCAAGGAAAAATGTGTTTTATGGCAAAGTACAGTATTAAAAGAAAATACTTCCCTATCAGCAGAGGACAATAAGACACTAGGCTGTTATCTGTTTAAGCAAGTCTCAATTTGTTGCTCTTATTGTTTGAAAATAAGTAACTTTAGAGAAAAAAAAAATAATAAATCACTTTAGATGTAAACATCAAGAGAGATACCTGAAATTTCTCAATATTAATTCCAAAATATATCCAACATTTCTTATGAAGTAATTTAATTTCAGCAAGACTTAAACTTACCTGTATTTTTTACTGAAGAGTATTTTACCCTTTAATATTTAGTTTTAATAAACATTGTAAGATGTGCAAACTGGGTCATTTCATCTATAAAACTTAAAATACCAAATCATAAGACCTCAAATAACTTTAAAGTACATTAATCAATTTATTTTTAGAAACATTCATTTTCAGACGCTGTAGGTATCGTTCTATTTTATGTCACTATTGTATTAATGTTATTGTGATCAATTTTTTCCTTCAGGTTGTTTTTCTTAATCTGACAAAATAAAATTCAGTGTGTCCTGTTAATGCCCAAAACCTTCATTAAAAAGGAAAACTATCAACGTTATGTAAATTATAGGAAGCATGATATTTCAAAAGAGACTGTCCTTGTCCAATAGCACTCTATTTTTTAGTGTATTTAAAAGGAGAAATGTCTCTTAAAACTTAGTGTGCCTTTCACATGTTGAGATTTAAAATAATCTTTTTCTTTCTTTAGTTTATGACCCTGTGGAATTTTAATTTTATAGAAAATTAATGTCAGTTTGTGTGGAGCAATGTTAATTTTTTATATGCTCCATATCCTAATTTAATTTGTTATTAGTACCAAATTAATGCTCTACAAGGAAAAAAAATACTCATTGCTTCTTTCATTAGATTGCCCAATATATCTAAAATATATATAATTATAAAACTAAGCATAAAATATTTTTATTTTCTGTTATGGATAGAATGCTGTACTGTTATTTAAGATGAGATTTAAAATGTGTATTTTAAATTTGATTGTCAGTATTTATGAATTCATCAGAACTATGAATACAATCTGATTTGAGATTTTTCTAGTGGTTGTAAAATTGTCCTTTACTTGGCTATTTCAATTCAGAATCTCACAAGGCTTAGTATTTGTCATAATTTACAAATAAAGACTTCCTCAAAACTAGATCTTGGTGGTTTGGAAAGAGACTGATTCCCAAAAATGCCCTTTTTGGGGGTTATTATATCTGGGAGCAGCAAGAAGGAAATGTAGAGACCCATAGTTTAAACTACTGTCTTTTCTAGGTTCTAATAAAAATAGTTACATACATTCCCACCTGGATAAGTTCCATTGACATACTGTAATATATATCATAGTTTAGTAGTATAGTATACATCATAGTTGGAAAATTAGGAGACATTAGTGATAATAATAGTACCTACAATTTCAGCGAACACTTAACTGTATACCAGGTACCATGCTTAGCTCTTTGAATATATCATCTTATTTAATTCTCACAATGAGCCTGTCAAATAGATGGCACTATCTCCATTTTACACTTAAAACAACCACCACCGCCACAACAAACACAACAGGTAACTCCTCAGATCAACAACAAGGAAAAGGCAGAGTCAAGAGCCTGGATTTAAGTCTAATAGTATTTGACTGCTAAGCTGAACTAATAAATCTGATACTAAAAAATGTAGACACATATGTTAGATGGTAAGAGTAAAACACTTAGGTATCTATAATGGAATTTTTCTTCCATTTATAAAAAATTATGCATCTATGTATGATATAGATCATAGTTTATGCTGTATTATAGACTAATTATAGCCTAATAGTGTGAAACTCTAATTTCACCTTTTTTTTTTTTGCAGTATAAAAATATGTGCATTTATGCTAAGTGTGGCTGCTTACTTGGGAATTCAGTAGTTGTTTAACTTTGTAGTCTGACTCTGTACTGATGAAGTTGACTATTCAGGGTTCTCAACCTTTGATTATGAAGAGAGGATAACTCAGCAGGGTGTGGTAGTATATGAACCGTTTGCCCAACTTACTCAGCTGTCATTTGTAGAAGTAGGAGCTGAAGTTTTCTGTCTTCTTCAATGGGGGCGAACTTTATTGTAGGTATAATCCTGAATAAAAAGAGACCAGTGAGCATTATTACTGAGTGAAGAGGATGAGTGGATTACCTATGTTCTCTGAACCCGGAAGAACACATGACTGATGCTTTTCTATGGAGAAAAATTCAGTTCAACTTGTTTCTGAGATCTGCTAAGCTGCCCCCCTGGCCTCAATTTCCTTAGCTTAAAAAAAAAAAAAAGTAATGCTACTGATCCCCGAGGTTTGCAGTAGGATTGAATGCAGCGATAGATGTAAAGTGTAGTACAGTGCCTAGCCTAGAGAAAGCAGGCAGTGCAGGGTGGCTGTTGTTATTGCAACCATTATAAGGCCCTTGTAAAGATGAAGTAAGTAACAGTAGCTTGTTTTCATTACTTTTAAGGTGTGTGTATGTTTTATTTTGAGGAATGGTTATTTAAGATTTTTTTTTCTATATCTTTCCATTTATTTTCTTCACCCTTCCCTGTTTGTTCAAAGACTTTAAATAAAATTTTGATCAAGCACAGCCTACCATAGCTTCATATTTACTTTTCCATGGCACATGATGTTCCAATGAGGCCATATCTCCAGTGAAACTATTCATTTAAGTTCCTATAGCAAATTTAAACCTATACTAGTGCTTTTGTCTTCCAAATAACAGCAAATAGGCTTTCATTACAATACTGAGAAGAATAAAAACACCCAGATTAGACCAATTAGCTTTAAATGAAAAGTCCAGTATAGTGTGAATGCAGAGAGCTTTGCAATAAAAAAGATTCTACTTATACTTTATAAAGATAATACCTATTATTCATTATCTTATACTCTGAATTACATTTTTTCAATCATTATGATATGTACTATTGGTAATAACTGGCAAATATTAGCAGGCATCCAATAAATGTTTGTGTTTGCATTTTGATTCAGTAGTAATAAATAATAATTATACAGTAACAATAGCTAACATTTGTTGAGTGCACAAAAATCAATCCAAGATGGATAAAAGACTTAAATGTAAAATCTAAAACTATTTAGTTTCAAAACTATGTAAAACCTTTAAGCCAACCTAGGCAAAACCATTCTGGACATAGGAACCAGCAAAGATTTCGTGCTAAAGACGCCAAAAGCAATTGCAACAAAGACAAAAAATGACAAATGGGATCTAATTAAACTTAAGAGCTTCTGTACAGCAAAAGAAACTATCAACAGAGTAAACAACCTACAGAATGGGGAAAATATATTGCAAACTATGCATCTGATGAAGATTTAATAACCAGCATCTATAAGGAACTTAAACAAATTTATAAGAAAAAACCAACCGCATTAAAAAGTGAGTATAGGATATGAACACATACTTTTCAAAAGAATACATACATGCAAGTTAACAAGCATATGAAAAGAAAAAGCTCAATGACATTGCTGATCTTTAGAGAATGCAAATCAAAACCACAATGAGATACCATCTCACACCAGTCAAAATGACTACTACTAAAAAGTCAAAAAATAACAGATACTGATGAGGTTGTTGAAAAAAGGAATTGCTTATACACTGTTGGTGGGAGTGTAAATTAGTTCAGCCATAGTGGAAAGCAGTGTGGCAATTCCTCAAAAAGCTGAAAACAGAACTACCATTTGACCCAGCACTCCCATTAACTGAGTATGTACCCCAAGGAATACAAATAGTTCTACCATAAAGACACATGCAGGCGTATGTTCACTGTAGCACTATTCACAATAGTAAAACATGGAATCAACCTAAATGTCCATCCATGGTAGACTGGATAAAGAAAATGTAGTACATGTACACCATGGAATACTATGCAGCCGTGAAAAGAACAAGATCATGTTTTTTGTGGGAACATGGATAAAGCTGGAGGCCATCATCCTCAGCAATCTAACACAAGAACAGAAAACCAAACACCACATGTTCTTACTTGTAAGTGGGAGCTAAATGATGAGAACACACGGACACAAAGAGGGGAGCAACTGGGGCCTTGAGGCTGGAGGGTATGGGAGAAGGGAGAGGATCAGAAAAAATAGCTATTGAGAACTAGGCTTAGTACCTGGGTGACAAAGTAATCTGTACAACAAACCATTGTGACATGTGTTTACCTATATAACAAACCTGCACATTTACCTCTGAACCTAAAATAAAAGTGAAAAAAAATCCTTTAAAATTCTGCCATTCAGAAACAACCAATGTTAACATTTTGGTATATATACTTCTAGTCATTTTTTAGCCATAAATACAAACTCATATGCACATACTATTTATATTTAATATACCTATATATATTTAAACAATAATTGGGCCATATAGTTTTTTTCACTTTTTCCTTTTTATTGGTATGTAATAGTTACACATACTTTGGAGGTACATGTGATATTTTGATACCTATATACAATGTACAATGATCAATCAGGGTAATTTCATTATCCATCCCCTCAAATGTTTTTCTTTATGTTGGGCACATTACAATTCTTCTCTTTTAGCTATTTTGAAATATACAATAAGTTATTGTTAATTATAATTTCCCTACTGTACTATTGAATATTAGAACTTTATACCTTCTAGCTAACTATTTTTGTACTCTTTAACCAACCTCTCTTGGGCCATACTCTCTGTATGCATTTTTTTAAACCTAATAACATGATGTCTTTCTTGTCAGTAAATACAGATTTATATAATTATTTTTGATGCCTGAGTTGTATTCTACTATATGGCTCTACCACAGTATATTTCACCAGTTTTCTGTTGATGGATATTTGAAGTTATTTTGAATTTTTTGGTTATTATGAATAAAATGGTAATTAATATCCTCTTGCATACATCTTTTAATTATTCTCTTTTTCCCCTGGTATAAATTAGTAGAATGATTACATCAAATATTATGTATACTCTAAGGCTTTTAATACATATTCTCCAAGTGTCCCTGAAAAAGATAAGATGGTTCCAGTTTACCCCCTACAAGACTTCTATTAGCCCTTTAATATTCTTTTTAAAGTGTGGTTCTTTGTTTTCTGATAATAGAAGAAAGTTTTTTTCTCTTTTTATAATTTTGGTCTTCCCTGAATTTTCAGACATCCATTCTCACTAGGTCCTTATGTTATACAGAGTTGCTAGGTTTTAGTCTAAGAGATTCTCTCTGGTGAAGTAAGGAAGAAATATTTTGTGGCAGCTGCTCATCTCACAGATTTTCTGTTTCATTGCTTTCTGAGTGCATGACTGTGCTTTGAATATTTGAGATTATTGGAATTGGTAAGTGACATCATTTTAATAGTAACTTATCAAAAAGATTTTGGATTATCCAGAGTTGTTGTGTATAAGAATTTGTGCAATTCTCTTTATTCTTTTAAATTTTTTACTTGCCAATTGATAAATTGTAATTGTGTATATTTACATGGTACAAAGTGATCTTATGGCTTATGAATACAATGTGGAATAATTAAATCATGCTAATGAACATATCTATCACTTCCAATTATCTCTCTCTCCCTATCTCTCTCTCTTTTTTTTTTTTTGTTTTTTTGTTTTTTTGAAACGGAGTCTCTCTGTTGCCCAGGCTGGAGTGCAGTGGCGTGATCTTGGTTCACTCCAGCCTCCCACTCCTGGGTTCAAGCGAATTTCCTGCTTCAGACTCCTCAGTAGCTGGGACTATAGGCATGTGCCACCACGCCCACCTAATTTTTTTTTATAATTTTACTAGAGACAGGGTTTCACCATGTTGGCCAGGCTGGTCTCGAACTCCTGACCACAAATGATTCATCCACCTCAGCCTCCCAAAGTGCTGGGATTACAGGCATGAGCCACTGTACCCAGCCCAAAATAAAAATATCTTTTATGTTGAAAAATATAAAATAATTTTATAATTGGGTTGTGGAATCGAAAATAATGTTGGAATGTTACCTTCTTCAAAGGTTTGTAAATATTTCCCAGATAAGAGCTGTTTGTTAGGGAAATACAATTAGCTTGCAAAGTCATATAGTTCATCTGAGAATAAATGAATTTGATGGAAAAATACCATCCTTTGTCTCATCTAGCTACTTGACAGGTATAGACTCTAGTTTTTCAGAATATAAATTGTGCCAATGAGCAATCTAAATGTCCTAGATTTGGGGCCTAACTTGAATGTGAATATAAGAGGTAGTGAATTTGGTGCTTTTTTTGGTTGTTGCTGACAGTAGGAAGAGTTTGCTACTTGGTAGTTGACATTTTAGAATTCTGCTCTGAAGATTTCATAGTGCACAAGTGGAACTAAAATTTCTTCAAAATTTCCTTAGTAGAGCTCTAAGCAATGCTAAACAAAAGTATTACAAGAAATGAAATGCCAAGGTGCACATAAGAACTTATTACTTTTCTCTTTTTGTTTATTTTTCTCATTAAAAAATTTGATGCATAATAGATATACTTGGTTTTAGGGTACATGTGATAATTTAATACATTCATATAATTTGTAAAGTTCAAATCAGTGTGCTTGGGATATAGATCCATCACCTTAAGTATTTGTCTTTTCTTTATATTAGAACCATTCAGATTCTTCTAGCTATTTTAAAATATAAAATACATTATTGTAAACTGTAGTTACCCTACTGATCTAACACTAGGTCTTATTATTTCTATCACACGATATATTTGTACCCAGTAATCAACTTCTCTTCATCCCCTTCTCACCACTACCCTTCCTGGCCTCTGGTAACCACTAATCTATATATCTTCTTGAGAGTCACCTTTTTAGCTCCCACATATGAGTCAGAACATGCAATATTTGTCTTTCTGTGCTTGGCTTATTTCATTTAGTGACCTGCAATTGTATCTATGTTGCTGCAAATGATAAGATTTCATTCCTAATTCTTTGTGTATATCTGTATCACATTTTCTTTATTCATTTATTAATGGCCATTAGGCTGATTCCACATTTTGGCTGTCGTGAATAATGCTGCAGTAAAAATGGGAGTACAGATGCCTTGTGATATATTTATTTCTTTTGTGTATATACTCAGTGGTGGAGTTACTGGATCATATGGTAGTTCTATTTTTAGTTTTTTGAGGAAACTCCATACTGTTCTCCATAGTGCCTTACTAATTTACATTCTCCCTAATAGTGTGCAAGGATTCTCCTTTCTCCATATTTTTATTGACATCCATTATTGCCTGTCTTTTTAATATAAATTTTAACCGGAGTGAGATGATAGCTCATTGTAGTTTTGATTTGCATTTCTGTGATGGTTAATGATGTTGAGTATTTTTTTCATATACCTGTTGACCATTTGTATGTTTTCTTTTGAGAAATATCTATTCAGATCTTTTGGCCACTTTTACATTAAATTATTGATTATTTTGCTATGGAGTTGTTTGAGCTCTTGCATATTCTGGTTATTAATCCTCGTCAGGTGGATACTTGCAAGTGTATTCTCCCATTTCGTGTGTTGTCTCTTCACTTGGTTGATTGCTTCCTTTGCTGTGCAGAAGCTTTTTAACTTGACGTAATCCCATTTTTCCATTTTTGGCATGGTTGCCTGTGTTTTTAAAATCTTACACAAAAAAATCTTTGCCCAGATCAGTGTCCTGGAGTGTTTCCCCAATGTTTAGGAAAACTTATTTTAAGGGCTTGTTGCAAAGTGAGATAACAATAATGATCTTAGTTTTAATTCAACATCAGTATAAATAGCATTTAAACGTTGGTTATAGTCATTGTGAGTTATGCCTTGTCATCCTCAATCTATATCTTCCCCTAAGATTTTAGTGTTTGATGACTGGGAAAACTGCTAGATAATTAGCTTTGCATATAAGCAATTATTAGAGCAGTTTTGGTATTTTCCCATAAGTCTTTTCACCATCCTTTTCTGCCATTATTTCCCCTTCTCCTTCTGTGCCTGTTGTTTTATTTCTAGGTTTTTTGTTTGTTTGTTTAATGGTGGTGGGGATGGGGGATGCATCAGATTTTTAGGACAGAATCTTGAGGGTAAAAATATAAAATTATGCTCTTTTTGTTCAGATATTTTGCCAGCTGATAAAAGCCAGCCTGCCTTCCTTCCTGCCTGCCTCCCCTCCCCTCCCCTGCCCTCCCTTCCCCTCCCTTCCTTCCTTCCTTTTTTTTTTCTTTTGAGACAGGATCTTGCTCTGTTGCCCAGGCTAGAGTGCAGTGGTATGATCATAGCTCACTACAGTCTCAAATGCCAGGGCTCAAGCAATCTTCCTGCCTCAGCCTGCTGAGTAACTAGAACCACAGGTGCGCACCACCATGCCTAGGTAATATTTTAAATTTTTTGTAGATAATATTTTATTTTTTAATTTTTTTTTTTGTAGAAACACAGTCTTGCTGTGCTGCCCAGACTGGTCTGAAGCTCCTGGCCTCAAGCTATCCTCCCATCTCAGCCTCCCAAAGTGTTGGAATTACAGGCATTAGCCACCATAGCTAGCTCTTTTATTTTAAAAGATATATTTTATTTTAAAAGATTTATTGTAATAAGGTATTTTCTGTATATCCGTTATTAAAACATAGTCTTGCACACTAAGTGCCTTCTATCTGTCAACTCCTTCTGCTAGGTAGAAGGACTTCTATGAAGTTTTCTTTCTAATACTAGCAGATGAGATATCTTACATCTTGCATCCTGGGTTGCATTTCAGACCAGTGGGTTTGTTTCTTGTTTTTTCTTGTTGAGATTTTTATTTCTCTTTGCCTTTTAAAAAGGATAAGATGACATTTAAGAGCAAGTAATTGCATCCGTGTAAAGCTTCTCCTACAGTTTTAAAGAATCTTATAACTTTGTAATCCTTAATTCAGCTTTATGTATGTATGAATTATATACCTTGCAGAAATGATCTGTTTTCACTGATCTGAACTGAGATTAAGGAAAATCTGGTAGGACTTCTTTAAAAGTAAGTTAGATTTATAAATTCATTTTTCTAGTTTTATTGTTTATTATTCCTTTTCTTTTTTTTATTTTATTTTTTTTTTTTTGAGACGGAGTCTCGCTCTGCCACCCAGGCTGGAGTGCAGTGGCCGGATCTCAGCTCACTGCAAGCTCCGCCTCCCGGGTTCACGCCATTCTCCTGCTTCAGCCTCCCGAGTAGCTGGGACTACAGGCGCCCGCCACCTCGCCCGGCTAGTTTTTTGTATTTTTTAGTAGAGACAGGGTTTCACCGTGTCAGCCAGGATGGTCTCGATCTCCTGACCTCGTGATCCGCCCGTCTCGGCCTCCCAAAGTGCTGGGATTACAGGCTTGAGCCACCGCGCCCGGCCTTATTATTCCTTTTCTTAAAAGGAAAGAATAATTAGGAAGGAAATGAAATCATAGCAGAATCAGTATTACAGAAGGTTGAAGCGGTTATGCAACTTTGCCAGAAAGTAGTAGGACTGGCAATAAAGCAGATGATATCCTTCCCCCTGTAGATGCACATTACACCAGTAGCAGGGATTCTCATAATTTTATACAATTGTTTTCGTTTTGTGTGTGTGTGGAATACAGCATTGTCCTTTCTTGTGAAGGATGAATATGTATTATAATTCTTGTGGCACTGAAAGTGCTACTGGAGTTCTATCCTAGAATCACTATTTTCTGTGACCCCTTGACCCTAAATTCTTCCAGCATGTCAGTTTCCTCATCAGTAAAATGGAGATGATATTACCTGGTCTGGTGCATCTTTGGGTAATTACGAGGATCCTATAACATGTATGAAAGAACTTAGAAAATTAAATAGCACTAATAAAGGTTTTTGAAATAATTCTTCTTTAAATATTTGGCATATAAACATTCCTTGGTCAGGTATATATAGATTGCTTAGTTTTCAATTTCAGGTTGATATTTTTACCCCTTTAAAAGACAAGCAAGTAAATCAGATTATATGGAAATTGGCAACCATAAGTCTGTGCAATTTACTGTATGCCATTGAGTTTGCTAGAAAATCATGTTGATTAGAATGGGAATTTCTTAACAGCATAGTATTTGGAAAAGTTAAAATAATTTCATTTTCTGGGGAAGGAATCAGCATGGTAGTATTAGAAAAAGCCTGTGTGGAGAGTCAGAATGCCTGGATTGAAGTTCTGGCCCTGTAATTTAACCACTTTGATAAGTCACTCAACAGCACAGAGCAACCATTTCCTCATCCGTAAAAGGTGACAGTGATGCCAGTCTTGCTTTTGCTCACAGGACTGTAGGGAGATCAGATGAGATAATGTGCATGTGAAGGTGATTTTCACATTAAAAATGCTATATTAATAAAAGCTAAGTTGGACTGAACTATAAAAGGCCTAAGGTCAGGAACGGTGACCCAAGTATACTGAGAAATGTTTTAGTGTTTTGGCTTTTGGAGGTTTTTGATTGATGACCTGTTCAACATGTGCCTTCAAAAAAATAAAATGTTCAACAACTTTAGTGTTTCCTTCCAGTTAAGTATACAGCCATTGCCAAGACCCAGGTGGTAAATTCATACCATATACTACTATTTAAATAATCATATAAAGTAATGCAAACATTACTACTGTTCCCATATTTTGAAACATTTTGTCACCTTTATTTACACCATTTAATTTTGGGGTAATTTCAAATTCCAAATCTGTGAAGTGGTAACAGTATTTGCTTTTATGTGAGATGTTTGAGATGCAATTAGTAAAAAACAAAAATGACAAAACATATCAAAGTGCGGTACAGAATGTTTTTTTTTTTGTTACAACTTTCAGTTCTAGGTGGCCCTAAGTAGAAAAGCTGCTGAAATGATGTGAACATAATTCCTTTATCATTAATGTTAAGAGGCAAAAATGAAATTCTAAACTTGATGCTTTGTCCTTTTGTTCATTTTAAGGCCCATTTTAAAATATAACTCGAACTATTATATCATTTAATACTTATTATTGAGAGACCGAAGCCTGTGAGCAGTTGAACTTTCAAGTGCTACAACCAGAATTGCTATTCATTTTAGCTACTTGGACGAAAAACAGTGTTTGATGGACTGCCTAGGTGAAGACCTGGAAAAGGAAGGGTTATCTACAAATTGAGTGAGTTTATTATGGCTTAGTGATTTGCTGATTGATTTCATTTGCTGTCAGTTAAGGCTCTCTTAATGTCAGTTTTCTTTGCATAATGCCTTGAAATAAAGACTGATGAAGTTCTTCAAATTGATGCCGCTTATATAAACTGACCCTGATTTGCCCTATTCTGCATGACAACTTAAGTGACAGCAGTTAGAAGAAAATACAGCAATGAATATGCAACTTAAGGATTAAGGAAGATGCAGTAAATCATTCAATCTAAAACCAGGTACAAAGGTAATTTCTTGTAATAATTCCACAGATGCCTTACGTTTGTTAAACAGACTATTGTTACTCTCAAATATATGTTTTCATTAGGTACATGTATTTGAATTGAAGAAGATAACTAAAAGTTATTCCAACAGGGATCCTAATTCTTTTCCCTCTTATTTAAAGTTGGAATTATCAAAATCACAGTTTTAAAAATATTTTACATAGGATATCTACATGCAAAAGAATGATTGGACTTTTATCTTACAACATGCACAAAAATAAACTCAAAATGGAGTAAACAATGTTTAAAAAGACCTAATACCATAAAACAAAGGAAACAATTAACAAAATGGAAAGGCAACCTGTGGAATGGGAGAAAGTATTTATAAACTGTATATCCAGTAAGGAGTTTAATATCCAAAATATATAAGAAACTCATACAACACAATAACTTTTTTAAAAAATGGGCAAAGGACCTAAAAAGACATTTTTCCAAAGAACACATGCAAGTGGCCAATAAGTAAAAAGGTGTTCAACATCACTAACCATCAGGGAAATGAAAATCAAAACCACAGTGAGATATCACATCACAACTGTTAGGATGGCTATTACCAGAAAGTTAAAAGACAACAGGTGTTGGCAAGGATGTAGAGAAGAGGGAACCCTTGTGCACTATTGGTGGAAATGTAAATTGGTATAGCTATTATGGAAAACGGTATGGAATTTTCTCAAAAAATAAAAATAGAACTACCATATGATCCAGCAATCCTACTTCTGGGTATATATCCAAAGGAAATGAAACCGTTGTCTTGAAGACATATCTGCACTTCCATGTTCATTGTAGTATTATTCACAATAGCCAAGATATAGAAACAACTTAAGTGCCCTCTAATGGATGAATGGACAAAGGAAATGTTTACACACACACACACACACACACATATACACACACACACATACAGGAAAATTCAGCTTTAAAAAATAAAGGAAATCCAGCAATATGCAACAACATATATGAACATGGAGGACATTATGCTAAGCGAAATAAGCCAGACGCAGAAAGGAAAATACTGCATGATTCCACTTATACACAGAATTTTTAAAAATCTAACTCATAGAAACAGAGGAAAAGGTAGTTACCTGAGGTTGGGGGTGGTTGGGGGATGAGGAGATAATTGGTCAAAGGGTAGAAACTTTGGGTTATAAGATGAATAATCTCTGGAGATCATGGTACAGTGTTATATAATGCATTGTATACTTGAAATTTGCTTAGAGTCAGGGCCCTTGAGGGTTGAAGGTTGAGGGACTCTCCTACAGCTAAGAGTCTGTGGTGGGAATGTAGATTGCTGGGGGTCTCTCACTTACTCTTTCCCCACTTTACCGGACCTCTCCAGGCTCCCAGCCAATCCCGGATGAGCAGGCTGTCTTGCTTCCCTCTCCTTCCTTGCTTTTGGTGTTTCCCACTCCTCTGTGGAATTCCAGTGCTCTCTCTTAGATGATCTATTTGAAGTGTGATTATCTACTTGCTATTTTGGTTCCTTTTTATGGAAGAGGCGAATACCATATGCATGTAGTCAGTATTCTCACCACATACACAAAAAGGGTAACTGTGAGGTGATAGATACGTTAATTAGCTTGATTGTGGTAATAATTTTACAAAGTATATGTATATTAAATAATCACATTATACCCCTTAAATATATACAATCTTTATTTGTCAAAAAAATAAATATTTTATTTGAGTTTGCATAGTACTGTATATTAAGTAACCAGTGAAATGTAGGGTAATTTTAGAAAGGGTTTAGGAAGTAGTTTTCAGTTTTGGAGCTTTCTAGTAACAGTAGTAGGTTTTTTCCCCCTTTTCCCACCGAAAGTCTCCTAGTGACTAAAAGGAGGCATAAGTTTTTGAGGGAAGACTAACTTAAGAAGTAACTCACTGAAGAAAACATTAAAAGGTAAACTGTGGCATATAAAATTTTAAGGTATTTGTTTGAGTGAACTGGGCAATTCATGAGTTGTGCAGCTCCAGGCCAGAAGTAGTTTGGAGGTCCTGTTGAGAGAACACACTCAAATTTCTATACTTTTATAGACACTAAGCCAAAATCCAAATCAACTCTTTATCTGAAATAAAAGATTGTTGCTTAATTCATTTATTTTCAAAGGAAAAATAAAAATAAAAAACAATTTAAATTCTCATAATTTCATTTAGAAATAGTATTCTTAATTTTCTTAACAAAGTACCCTTTAAAAAAAAAAACTCAAAAAAAAAAATAAATAAATAAAATAAAAAAATAAAAAAATAAAAAAATAAAAAATAAAAAAAAAATCTCAGAAGACTTGCCAATACTAGCCGATCGAATCCTTCCTCAATTTTAAAAAACAGGAATTGCATGTAAACAAGTCGGGCCAACTCTTAGAACCTGCTTTCTATATCCCCCTTCTCTGTTCTCCTTCTTTCCTAGTTCATTCAGCCCCAGTGGTCAGGCTGAGCTGACTATGAGAGAGGGCCCTCTAGAGGCACTGGAAGCATATTCCCTCAGCTCCTAAATGAAGTCTCAGTAAAGTGACCTAGGAGACTGTGCAGAATGACTGGCCCCTTGTTTTATCCCAGACTCTTTTCCAGGTAGAAACACTTATCTCTGTGGAGATATTTGCTCTGAACAACATGTTTCTTTTCTTGCTGATTATTAGTATGGACTTAAAAAAATAAGAGAAGATAACACATTTTTAAAGGAATACTACTTAACTTTTAAAACTTGATGTGATTTTCACATCCTGACTTAATTTTTTTGGTTGCAATAATTAGAAAATTAATTGGAAGCCATACATATATCTTTTGATTGATGACCTGTTCAACATGTGCCTTCAAAAAAATAAAATGTTCAACAACTTTAGTGTTTCCTTCCAGTTAAGTATACAGCAGTGGCGAAGACCCAGGTGGTAAATTCATGCTGTATACTACTATTTAAATAATTATATAAAGTAATGCAAACGTAACTACTGTTTCCATATTTTGAAACATTTTGTCACCTTTATTTACACCATTTAATTTTGGGATGATTTCAAATTCCAACTGTATATGTTGATTTGTAGCTCCTCTGAAACTAGCTAATATCACACCAGAAATTTACACAATGAATTGTTAAACAATTCAGTAGAATCATTTTGCTTATTATATGGATTTGTATGTGCTCTAGTAAAATATGACCCTATAGACTTAAGTATATATTGCAACAACTCCAAATGATGTAATTTGGTTGTAACACAGGAGTTATTTTTCATCATTCAGACCCCAAATCCTGTATCTGAAATTCCAAACTCCAGAATGCTCTGAAAACTGGTAACTTGGAGGCAAAACCTGACCTGCCCTAATTTTGTGGCAAAACCTGAGAAATATGTTTTTGATTAGAGAGTGCTGTCCCAGATCTTGATGAGAGTATTATTTAATATATGGCATATGCCTCTTGTTTCTTTTCTTTTTTTCTTTCTTTTTTTTTTTTTGTGGGGGGGTGGGTTGTTTGTTTTTTTGAGACAAGTTCTCACTTCTGTCACCCAGGCTGGAGTGCAGTGGTACAATCTCAGCTCACTGCAACCTCCGCCTCCCAGGTTTAAGTGACTCTCCTGCCTCAGCCTCCGCAGAAACTGGGACCACAGGTGTGTGCCACCACGCCCGGCTAATTTTTGCATTTTTGTAATGGAGACAGAGTTTGGCTGTGTTGGCCAGGGTGGTCCTGAACTCCTAACCTCAAATTATCCACCTGCCTCGGCCTCCCAAAGTACTAGGATTACAGCCCATATTTCTAAAATAGGAAAAATCCTGAACTGAGAAACACATCGGTTCCAAGGGTTTCAGATAAAGGATTGTGAGAATTGTACTAGCATTATAAAATAGGTTCTATGCAAAGGACATATACTATTGTTTCAATGCATTGTGTCAATGCAGTCAAACAAAGGTTTTTTTCTTATAGAGCAGCACATTCAATCTGTGGGATGGTATGCTCGAGTGAATTTTTACTGTCTACTCTCTCTTCCATCTTGTTTTGAGTCATAAAGGAATTGTGTAGTATTTTATGCCACTTGAAAACTCAAAAAGACTTCAACAGTTGTGTTATATGCAAATCAGATAAGGCTCTAATAGGCTTTATCTTGTTTGTATATAGAACCTGTTTGCAAACTAAAGGCACATTTTCATTCCATGCCAGTAGGAATCCTCTGAGGCATTATTTTTTGGGCCCTTCCCAGTTTATATCCTGAAAGCAGAATGGATGACATGCCTTGACACATAAGTTGCCTTTTCTTACTCAACGTTCTAGTGTGTTCTCACTGGTAAAGGAATGCAGATTTTTTGAAGGATCTGGAGAAGCCAGGCTCTGCTGGTATTCAAACAATTGCTCTAGATAGAGAGAGGAAGACCTGTTGTTGTCAGTTCAGTGGCTTGGTGGTTGGTATCCCGGACTCCTGGTAGTCCATAGGAGCAACAGGGACTAGAAATGGCTTTGTTTCAGAGTTCTGCACTTATTCTAGAGAGTATATAGAAGTATCACTTAATAGTATTTAGAGACCAGTGTGAACTAAGATACTGGCTTTAAAAAAAGCAAAATGGCTAGCTCTGTTGATGATATAGATTGGGATATGGCTAACATCATTCAGTGATGTACTGAGCACCTACCAAATGTAAGGCATTGCGCTGTATTATGGGACACAAAGGTAATTCAAACTGTTTTTTTTTTTTTTTTTTTTTTTGAGGGGAAAGAGAGAATGTGAAATTTAATATGAAAGTTGAAACTGAGATGAAATGAAAGGCATGGCTGCCATAGGAGAGGCATAAATAAAAGTACCATTGCTTACCCTTTAGACGAATGAAATTTGCTCTTGCTGGGTGGTTAGAAGAGGCTTCATAGAGGAGGTGGCATTTGAGTGGACCTTGAAGTTTATGTGGCTACAAATCCCTTTTCCTATAAAATGTTATTGTCAGGAAATACAAATAGGGAATATCTGGAGTTCGAGTCTCAGCCACTAGGTAGCTCTGTAGCAGTGAGGTCTATGAGATGACTTTTAATCTGCAAAATGAGGATTGGATGGGAGGATTGGTAAGGTTTTGTTTTTCAGCTACCAAAACTCTGTGATACGGCAAATAAACTATGATCTTAGAAGAATTTCATGGCACTCTTATTATTTATTCCTTCACAGTGTACAAAAAGTAAAATAATTGCTTTACTTGAAAATTAGAAAGCACCCAGGAATCAATTTGTCCTTAAAACGGAATGGCTATTTGTTAAACATGTGCAATTCTTTGTTTATTAATTATACCTCAATAAACCTGTTTTAAAAAGCTGAAATCATAACAATTTTTTTTTCAGACTGATATAGTTTAGCATACTTCAATGAATTTTGTTGTAGAATAGAGATTATAGGGATTATTGAAGTAGATGATAACTCTGGCTGAAGCATGCAAATTCCCAAACCAATTCGCTATATTATATTAGAATCAGAATGGAATCATGGTGATAAAAGGACTGGCTCTTAATAAAGGCATAAAATATTTTCTCTCTTTCTCTCTTTGCCAATTTACTTTTCTTCAGGTATATTGAAAATTGTTCATATTAGATTTAAGTAAACCACAAACAAGTACATCCTAGCTAAATGTGTTTTTAGCACCTCTGTCCAAATTAATGTAAAGAAACCAATTATGGATGTACTTTGCTGAAATTCATAAATAAAACTAACAGTTTGATGTGTAAAGAGGAAAGATAAGGCAGTCAACAATGTGTGGATGTGTGGGTGTATTTACTCTGAGTCGGTAGCTTAGATTAAATGCACTTTCTGAGGAGCTGTTTGTTTCAACATAATGGAGTGAGCAGTTTTTCTTTGGTAGTGAACAACTAGCTCTCAACCCTGCAAGCTATTTATTTCTGTAGCTTTTCTTTTTGCACTAACACCACTCTTTAAGAAAATTTATATATTGAACCCCAAAAGGTCAGAATTAGGATGTGTCTTTGGTCCATTGTCAGAGCTGATCAAAGCAGTTGGATCTTTGTAGGTCGGTTAGGTCGGTTATGGAACAGACACATGGGAGGTGCTGGTTATCACTTTGTTTAGTCTGCAAAAAGTGTAAATCAAAAAGGGATAATTGAGACAGAAAGTGCCATTTATTAAGCCCCAAATATCTTTTGAAGGGGTTAAGTAGGCACTTCAAATATAATCCACATTATTAATGAAATTGAAAGGCTCACTAACTAAAATGAAGAACCCCACCAATATTTTATGTTCTTAATTTAATCAAGTGGAATAAGTATGTATGGAACTCCTGTTTTTTATTTAACCCTGTGCTTAATAGGTGACTGGGTGAGATGATGGAGAATGAACGAGCATGCAGGGGGGATAAATTAAAAAGAAAGAACCTCAGTGTTAACATTCATAATTACAAGGGGGACAAAACAAGCACTGATACGGGAATCACTGAGTACCAGCATGTATGCTGTGAGCCTTTGGGAAGCATGGAGACAGGAAAGGTTCTGAACAGATCACTAACCTTGTTTTGGACCTTCCCCCTATCCCCCACTTTTTCTCATTAACAAGAGGCATTTGGCTTTTAAAAAGAAATAGTCTTTATTAGTGTTTTATCCACTGTGTTTCAATATGAAATTTTAAAATGTTTTATTTCCCCAACTTGAAAAATGTGAATCAGATATAGGATCATGTCTTCTGCAAACAAAGATAATTTAACTTTCTCTCTTTCTATTTGAATAGCCTTTATTTCTTTCTCTTGCCTGATTGCCTTAGCCAGAACTTCCAATATTATGTTAAATAGGCATGGTGAGAGACGGCAGCCTTATCTTGTGCCAGTTGTCAAGGGGAATGCTTCCAGCTTTTGCCCATTCAATATGATTGGCTGTGGGTTTGTTATATATGGCTCTTATTATTTTGAGGTATGTTTCTTCAATACCTAGTTTATTGTGAGTTTTTAATATGCAGAGATGTTGAATTTTATCAAAGGCCTTTTCTGCATCTATTGAGATAATCATGTGATTTTTGTCTTCAGTTGTTTAGTTTATGTGATGAATCACATTTATTGATTTGTGTATGTTGAAGCAACCTTGCATCCTGGGGATGAAGCCAACTTAATCTCAGACCAAAGCTTCTTAAGCAACTTCAGCAAAGTCTCAGAATACAAAATCAGTGTGTAAAAATCACTAGCATTCCTATACACCAACAGCAGGCAAGCCGAGAGTCAAATCATGAATGAATTCCCATTCACAATTGCTGCAAAAAAACAAAACAAAACAAAACCTAGAAATACAGCTAACAAGGGAAGTGAAGGACCTCTTCAAGGAAAACTACAAACCACTGTCCTAAGAAATCAGAAAGGACAAAAACAAATGGAAAAATATTCCATGCTGAAATATAGGAAGAATCAGTATTGTGAAAATGGCCTTACTGTCCAAAATAATTTATAGATTCAATGCTCTTCCCATTAAACTATCATTGACATTCTTCACAGAATTAGAAAAAACTATTTTAAAATTAATATGGAACCAAGAAAGAGCCTGAATAGCCAGACAATCCTAAGCAAAAAGAACAAAGCTTGAGGCATCATGCTATCTGACTTCAAACTATATTACAAGGCTACAGTAACCAAAACAGCATGGTACTTGTACAAACACAGATACATAGACTAATGGAACAGAATAGATAATATGGAAATAAGACCACACACCTACAACCTCTGACCTTTGACAAACCTGACAAAAACAAGCAATGGGGAAAATATTCCCTATTTAGTGAATGGTGCTGGAAGAACTGGCTAGCCATATGCAGAAAATTGAAACTGGACCCCTTCCTTACATCTTATACAAAAATTAACTCAAGATGGATTAAAGACTTAGCTATAAAAACCTTAGAAGAAAATCTAGGCAGTATCACTCAGGCACGGGCACAGATTCCATGATGAAAATGCCAAAAGCAATTGCAACCGAAGCAAAAATTGACAAATGGTATCTAATTAAACTAAAGAGCTTCTGCACACCAAAAGAAGCTATCATCAGAGTGAGCAGACAACCTACAGAATAAGAGAAAATTTTTGCAAGTTATTCATCTGGCGAAGATCTAATATCCAGAGTCTACAAGCTACTTAAACCAATTTACAAGAAAAAACAAACAGCCCCATCAAAAAGTGGGCAAAGAACATGGACACCTCAAAAGGAGACATACATGTAGCCAACAAACATGGAAAAAATCTCAACATCACTGATCATTAGAGAAATGCAAACTAAAACCACAATGAAATGCCATCTCACACCAGTTAGAATGGATATTATTAAAAAGTCAAAAAACACAAATGCTAGTGAGGTTGTGGAGAAAAAGGAACACTTTTACACTGTTGGTAGGAGTGTAAGTTAGTTCAACCATTGTGGAAGACAGCATGGTGATTCCTCAGAGACCTGGAGGCAGAAATACCATTACTGGGTATATATCAAAGATATAGAAATAAATCATTGTTATAATGATGCATGCACACGTATGTTCGTTGCAGCACAATTAACAATAGTGAAGACATGAAATCAACCCAAATGCCCATCAGTGATAGTTTAGGTAAAGAAAATGTGGTACATACACACCATGGAATACTGTGCAGCCATAAAACAGAACAAGATCATGTTATTTGTGGGAACATGGATGGAGCTGGAAGCCATTATCCTTAACTAACAAAGGAACAGAAAACCAAATACTGCATGTTCTCACTTAGAAGTGGAAACTGAATGATGAGAACACACGGATGCATGAAGAAGAACAACACATACTGGGGCCTGTCTGGGGTGAGTTGAGGGAGGAAGAGCATCAGGAAGAATAGCTAATGGATGCTGGGCTTTACCTAGGTGATGGTATGATCTGTGCAGCAAACCACCGTGGCACACGTTTACCTATGTAACAAACCTGCACATCCTGAACATGTACTCCTAAACTTAAAAGATGAAAAAAAAAAAAAAAACCAGTCCTTTTTGCCATTCCTCCCTTCTTATACAGCTAAATGGCTTCCCATCACCCTTAAAATAAACTTTAAACTTCTCATTTTGGCCTTGGGCTCTTCATTATCTGGGCCCTGCTGCTCTCCAACTCCATCACCTTAACACTCTCCATCTCATTCACTGAACTATAGTGACACTGACCTTTCTCCTGTAACTTGAACACAGTGCACATAGGCCCATTTTAGAGGTTTGTGCTTCGTGGTCCCTTTACCAGGTATCCCTTTCTCCCAAATTTCCACAAGGCTCACTCCTTCACTTCATTTATGTCTTTGCATAAATATCACCTCATGGAAGCCTTCTCTCATTCCTCACTAAAATAACCTCCCTTCTGCCTTCATACTTTATAGCCCTGACATAATATGTTTGGCTATTATCTATTTCTCACCAAAATATAAGACCCAGGAGGACAGGCCTTTACCTACTTTACCACAGTATCTTCACACCTAGAACATGATAGGTATTCAATAATATTTGTTGAATATGTTAATGAATGAACTGAGATTTTCTCCATCGTGGCCTTTTTGAGAGGCAGAACTGCATGCAAATTAAGGAAAAAAGGAGGAGGTTTGGAATCAAATGGACCTCTTGTTTCCAGCCATGTCACTTTTTAGCAATGTGCCTGTAAGAAAGTTATTTATGAACTCTGAGCCTTGGGACCTTTATATCTAAAATGTTGCTAAATAATTCCTGGTTTTCAAGGACTGTGTAAAAAGTAAGAGATTATGCATGCCATCACAGAAAACAGACTATGTTCCTATTTACATATGCTTTCTTTAGTAGAGTCAGAGAATGGCCTTCTTTTGAGTGAGGAACCTAACCACTCTGCACAGGTGTATCTATTACTTGCTGAGTGTTACAGAGAGTCAAAGTAACTGCGATCTCCAAGGAGTATACTCTTAGACATCAAAAATTCATATGAACATTTCCACTTATCAGGGCCAGATGTCCTGATTTTGACATTTGAGCAGAGGTAGACTGCCTGAATTGTAGCTGACACCATTGTAACAGAATCCAAATATTCACCTATATCCTCACACTGTACTCTGTCTTATCTATATGTCAGTAGACTCCAAAGACTCCAAAGCAGCTCTAATAATCTTCATTGTAAAACTCCTAATGATGTCAAGATAGAGTAGGTGCTGAAGAAATGATAACCATAATAATATATTTTTTGTGTGTGTTGGAGAGCTAAAATAATGAAGTTAGGCTGCTGCTTGGTTTCCAGTGTCCCACAATTAATTCTGCTTTAGTCACTAACCAAGCTACTTTCACTTTATCAGACCTTGTTTTGCAACACATTAATAAACCCAGTGGCAATTCTGTAATTTACCAATATGACAAGCATTTTGCAGGCTGCTTAAATTTCTAAGTCCCTAAAGTAAGGCAATTTATTAGTATTGTTGTTGTTGTTATCACTGATCTAGTAGTATCTTCTGAGAAACTCATTCCTCTTTTTCTAAGATTACTGTTGCCTTTTATGGTTTTCATGTCCATATGCAATGGTTTTCAATAGGAACTTTTTTCATTCTCTGATTATTTTGGTGACCTCTTTTCCATTTTTTGTAGGAAGCCATGCTGTTTTTTTTTTTTCTACATGTCACTGTCCCTTTGCTCTTTCTTTACAGTAATCTTTAGCATAAGGGCAGTAATCACTATCAGTCTAGAAGCTGCATTTGCCCTTAGAATTGGCCTTGATTCGGTTCTAGTTGGAAGTAACATATTTGAAAAAGAATTGATCTTGCTTTTGGCACATTTAAGTTGTATATGCCATGGTTGAGTGGAAGCCAGAAAAAAGTTTAGAGTCTAAACAAGATACAAAGAAAACATTTTTTAAAAATCTGCTGCAAAAGTGTTCTGCAACTGTGCTAAATATGGTTTCCCATGAGACTCCTTCTCATACCTGAAAAGCTATCATATTTACATCCTTCAAAGATGGTGCCAGTAAAAACTTTGAGTGATGGGATAAGTCAAGTCCAGGGCCATTTCAAATGCCAAAAAAGGCAAATGAACTTGGATTCTCTTTTTCTTGTATGAAGTAACACCAACAAAACAGCTGAACTACATGCAGCATCACGTCAAGTCAGTTTACAATTTTGCCTTCAGTTGTGCTTGACTAAGGAGGTTGTATATTTGCAACAAAATTTTTTCTCTTCTACTGACCTAATACATTTGCTATCCCTATCATTGTCACCGTCATCACTAAAAAGCCCTTCAGTATCCGTATGTACACTGCATTCAGTATCTAGTTACACACTGTTTTCACCATAGCCTGTATTTAATAGTCATATACAATTTTAACTGGACAGTGGTGGCCCAGACCAGTCTATAAAGGAATAAAATTCTTGTATATGTACACAAACCCTAATACATATAGGACCGAAAATGGGCTGTCCAGAAAACTTCTTATAAGTAACGAAAGGGCAGGAACTTGGTTCACTAAAATCCTAGTTTTTATTTAAAAGAAAGGTCATTTTTTTTCTGTCAGGTAATTTTTCAGGCAGTGCAAGATGAAAGCCTTCCCCATCTTAGTAGTTAAAATGGAAATGGAATATAATGTCTCTGAGTCCTATTCCTTCTATACATATATCCAGCATGTATAGATCTCATTCAGAATTAGAATTTATGAATCAGATGAGCTAATCCTATGTGGGCAGGATTTGGGATATCACTCTCTTGGTATTTTGCTTGTTAAGTCCTTTACTGAGATAACAGGTCCTTATAGTCAGGCTGTTGAGACATACGTAGCACATGATCATTTCACATGTATAAGGTAATCGAGTATACCAGAAGTTATTTTTCTTTTTTTTCGAAGTAATCTATTGTGTGGATAATAGATGATTTGCTATAATTTCTAGGCTAAATTTTTTCCCATAAAAAAATCTAAATCTTTTTTCAAATTATATATGATTTTAGAATCAAAAGATGTTTTGATGGAAGTGTAGAAGTTATATGGCATGCTTTGATGGAATAGAGATTCATTGTTTTGTTACAAATGTTTATTTGTAACAAATATGTAAACATTGAGCTACAGAATGAATGAAGCTCCCAATAAAATATCATTTGAAGTTCTTTTATTTGAAATATTTATTTATATAAACAAAAATCGGTAGCTCAGAGTCAATGCAGAGTAATACTTATTAATGAGTATGAGATCTTTGAAAATCCTGGTGTCACAGCAAAATTCAAAAGGGGTTTGCTTTGTATTTTTTTCAGTTAATAAAGGAGAGAACATGGATCAATAAAAGAGAGAAGATGGATTCAATTGATGTTATATGAATGTTGTGATAAGTTAGCTGTGCACTTTATGAAACTTGGAAAGCCTGGATTAAGTCTGCTGATTTCACTGAGAAACAAACAAACAAACATCATCCAATCCAAATCAAACCAGGAAACTTGAAACACATTGAGTGAACATGGGCTTTAGAACTGGACAGGCGTGGATTTCAATCCCAATTCTACTCTTTATTAACTAGGTGACACTGGACAAGGTACTTAGCGTCACTGAACCACAGTTTCTTAGTCTATAAAGATAATATGAGTCTTACAGGATTATTGGAAGGCAGCTATGCTCACCACTGTACCACCAATACACCTACAGGATTATTGTCAGAATTAGAAAAAATATGCAAAGCTTATAATGTGGTGTCTGGCATGTAGTAACTATTGTTATAACCAGGGTCCAGGCAAACCCTGGAACATGGGAACTACAGAGGAGGCTAGAAAACCTTTCAGCAAAGATTTGGTAAAAGCATAGGCTCTACTGACTTCCATACATTCTAACTTATTTGGCAATTCCTCATTGTAGAGTGTGGGGTTCACCTCCTTTGGGGTTTACATGGGTTTGCCTTTGACTGGAGAATTGAGCTGAGTGCATATACCCCTCAGATTATATTGACTCCTTTGAGGCAACAGGCTGCAGAGAGTCTCAGAATAGCTGGTGTTGCTATGACAGTCAGTGAGCAAATATAGACAAGTATCTGATAACCTCTCGTGTTGAGTGTGATGAGCAAAATGCTAGGTCATTTTATTCAAGTATCTGCATAAGAAGTTACATGCAGAAGACTGGTTGGTCTAGTCCATGCCTTTGCCAGCTAAATCAGTATCATTTAAAAAAAATTTAGTGTTTTGTTCTCTTCTTGTTTGTTTCTAAAATAAATATAGACATGTCTACAAACTTGTATATCTTCCCTTTGTAAGTTAAATGCTAGAATACTATATATTTACTTTTTTACCTTTTTATTTTGAAATAATTATAGATTCACAGAAAAGTACAAAAATAGCACAGGGAGGTCCCTGTGTATGCTTTATCCCGCTTTCCCCACTGTTACATCTTACATCACTTTAGGAAAATATCAAAACCAGAAAACTGGCATTAGTACAATGGGTAAATACAGTTCTGTGACATTTGTTCACGTGTATATTTGTGTAGACACTACCACGATCAAGATACAGAAAGGAACCAACAAAATTCTCCCTCAACCAGTTTATGGACATATCACCCCCCATCCTGCCATCATCCCTAACTTGTAGCAGCCACTAAATAGTTCCCATTTCTATAACTTTGTCATTTCAGTAATGTAATATAAATGCAGTCATACAGAATGTGACTTTTTGAGTTGGCTGTTTCCCTCAGTGTAATGCTCTTGAGATCCATCCAAGTTTTTGTATGTATCAATAGTTTATTCCTTTGTCAATATAGATTAATAGTTTATTGGTGACTTGTATTCATGGTATAGATATATCACAGTTTGTTTAGCCATTCATTCATTGAAGGATATTTTGTTGTTTCTGGATTTCGGCTATTACATATAAAGTTGCATTGAACATTTTTATACAAGTTTCTGGGCACAAGTTTTCATTTCTCTAAGATAAGTACTCAAGAATGTGATTGCCTAGCTATATGTAAGTTACATTTAATTTTTTAAAAACTGTCAAACTTTTTTCCGGAATGACTGCCATATTTTTCATTCTCACCATGAATCTATAAGATATCCAGTGTCTCTGCTTCCTCACCAGCACTTGGTGTTATCCCATTTTTTTCTGTTAGCCATTCTGGTAGGTATAGTGATATCTTACTATGGTTTTACATTTGTATTTCCCTAATGCCTAGTGATTTTTGAAAATATCTTTATATGCTTATTTGCTATTTGTCTATTCTCTTTTGATAAAATTTGCTATTTGTATATTCTCTGGTAAAATATGTCTTAGTGCCTGTTGCTCATTTTCTAATTGAATTGTCTTTTTACTGTTGAGTTTTGAGAGTTGTTTATATATTCTAGAAACTTTATCAGATGTGTGGTTTGCAAATATTTTTTCTCTGTTATTTACTCTTTGTAACAGGAATTTTTTTTCACAGGGTGATAATTTTTAATGAATAGTTTCTGATGAAGTTCAGTTTATTGTTTTTTTCTTTTATTGATCACACGTTTGATTTTGTGTCTAAGAACTCTTTACCAAGCTTGAGATCCCAGAGATTTTTTTCCATGTATTTTCTTCTAAAAGTTTCATAGTTTTGTGTTTTACATTTAAATCTATGATCAGTTTTGAGTTAGTTTTGGTATAAGGAGTATTTTAGGTTGTAATAATCAAAATTCTAAGATGACCCCTTTGTCCTTCCCCATGCTGTACATCTGCTATAAAATCAGTCTTCTCCCCTCGGTGGTGGGCGATACCAGTAAATGTAATGGATACCACTCCTGTGATTAGGTTACTCATCAAAAGAGATTGTCCTGGATGGGTCTGACCTAATCAGGTGACTCCTTTCAAGAAGACACAGTGTCTGAGAGATGCTCTTCTGCTGGACTGGAGGAAAGCAAACGGCCATGCTGGAAGAGGAGGGGGCCATTTGGCAAGGAGCTGAGTATGCCCTTTAGGAGCAGAGAATGATCCTGGGTGACAGCCAGCAAGAGAATGGGGACTTCTGTTTTACAATGGCAAGTAAGTGAATTCTGCCAACTTGAATGAGCTTGGAAGAGGACCCTGCTTCTCAGATGAGATGACAGCTCCAGATGATTCTTTGGTATCAACCTGCTGAGACCCTGAACAGAGGACCCCACTAACCCATGCTGGACTCCTGACCCATGGAAATTAAGAAATAATAAATTTGTATTGTTTTAAGCCATTAAGTTTGTGGTAATTTGTTATGCAGCATGCAATACAGATTTTAATACCCTAGAGTGAGGTGCTGCTTTTATGCTTGTATGTAGATGAAGATTTTGATTATTGGAGCTTACATCTGGGTGTGAGGGAAAGAAGTAGGACATACATGCTGTGAGACACAGTGAATCGATAGACTGTCTTCTGGGTTTGGAAGCTTCCTTAGGCTCTGCTCTGCTTTTCTGATTCTAGGGTCATTACTATTGGTTTTTGTTTCTGTGGACAAACCCAGCTGCTGCCACCCTGCACAGCCCTAAGTACAGGAAGAGTCAACTAGCTCAGTTGCTTCCAGTGTAGTTCTACAGTTTGTCACCTGATGCCACAGAGGAGTAGTCTCCAAACTTTTTGATTGCACACTCTTTATTTTTAAGCCAACTTCCCCAACATATATACATTTATTCCTTAATAACATATATGTGTTGTTATTAAATATGCTCCATATACATAGAAAAAGAAAATTTTAAAGGTGTGATTTTTAAAGGTGTTACAAGAAAGATTAAAAAGTAAATATAAAAACTATTGAGAAAATGAAAAAGATCAGTGGTTGCCAGGAGTTAGAGGGGAGCGAGGGATGAATCTGCAGAACACAGGATTTTTAGAGTAGAGAGTCTATTTTGTATGATATTAATAATAGTGAATACATGTCACTATACATTTGTAAAACCCATAGACTGTCCAACACCAATGGTGAGCCCTAATGTAAACTGTGGACTTTGTGTGATAGTGATGTGTCTTCATGAAGGTTCATTTCTGTTGCAATAAATGTACCACTTTGTAGAAGGGTATTGATATGGAGGAGGCTTTATGTGTGTGGGGGCAGAGCATATATGAGAACTCTCTATACTTTCTGCTCAACTTTTCTGTGAACCTAAAATTGCTCTAGAAATAGTCTGTTTAAAAAGCAAATATACAATAAAATCTATTTGTGGACATCCTGTAATTTTTTTATGTTAACTCACTTTGGTGACTATAAGTACATGTCAATAAGTATGCAAGATAATAAATTCTACCTTATTTATAAAGTAAGAAATAACGTATATTCTTTACTATAGATTGGCACTGGTGTCTTCACTTGGCCTATTTGTTAAACGTTAATGTGTCTTGTAAGGTATCTTAAAGGAAGGGTGGAAGGCTTTTGCGATGTAGAGGGGCTGAAAGTGGCATCCTTACTCATTTATTTACTTTGTGTTTCAACATGAAAATATGTATGTAACTGTTAAGTGAATCTATAGGTTAAATTATTTTACATAGTTCAGTCTTTATAGTAGTTTATAATGACATGAGAGATAGACTTTAAAATCTTCTCTGTAAAGTTCACTGTTGTGGCAACATGCTTCAAAGTACTCTGGAACTTGTGTATGAATTATGCAATTTTCTTTCAAAAAGGAGAAGGGTTACAAATCTTTAGAATTTTTCTTTGATGGCAAGTGGCTAACAGAAACATTCTAGCTAGAAGATATTAAACACACGCTTACCCTGTCACTTCAAGGTAAAGTGACATTTGTAAAAAATAAAAACTAACTGCTCTGATTTTTGCAGGGAAAGCATTGTAAAATAGTTGTTTGGAAATATTTCCAGAATTACGGACTTTTTTTCTCAAAATGATATAAAGCTATAAAAATTTATATATACGCACACATAAAAATTTCAGAAATGTAATTTTCTTTTTTTTTTTTTTTTCTGACGGAGTCTCGCTCTGTCGCTCAGGCCGGACTGCAGTGGCTGAATCTCAGCTCACTGCAAGCTCTGCCTCCTGGGTTTACGCCATTCTCCAGCCTCAGCCTCCCAAGTAGCTGGGACTACAGGCACCCGCCACCTCACCCAGCAAGTTTTTTTGTGTGTTTGTGTGTTTTTTTTTTTATTATACTTTAAGTTTTAGGGTACATCTGCACAATGTGCAGGTTTGTTACATATATATACATGTGCCATGTTGGTGTGCTGCACCCATTAACTCGTCATTTACATTAGGTATATCTCCTAATGCTATCCCTCCTGCCTACCCCCTCCCCACAATAGGAGTCGGTGTGTGATGCTCCCCTTCCTGTGTCCAAGTGATCTCATTGTTCAATTCCCACCTCTAAGTGAGAACATGAGGTATTTGGTTTTCTGTTCTTGTGATAGTTTGCTGAGAATGATGGTTTCCAGCTGCATCCATGTCCCTACAAAGGACACGAACTCATCCTTTTTTATGGCTCCATAGTATTCCATGATGTATATGTGCCACATTTTCTTAATCCAGTCTGTCACTGATGGACGTTTGGGCTGATTCCAAGTCTTTGCTATTGTGAATAGTGCCGCAATAAACATACGCATGCATGTGTCTTTATAGCAGCATGACTTATAATCCTGTGGGTATATCCCCAGTAATGGGATGGCTTTGTTCTTTTGGCTTAGGATTGTCTTGGCTATGTGGGCTCTTTTTTAGTTCCATATGAACTTTAAAGCAGTTTTTTCCAATTCTGTGAAGAAAGTCATTGGTAGCTTAATGGGGATAGCATTGAATCTATAAATTACCTTGGGCAGTATAGCTATTTTCACAATATTGTTTCTTCCTATCCATGAGCATGGTATGCTCTTCCATTTGTTTGTGTCCTCTTTTATTTCACTGAGCAGTGGTTTGTAGTTCTCCTTGAAGAGGTCCTTTACATCCCTTGTAAGTTGGATTCCTAGGTATTTTATTCTCTTTGAAGCTATTGTGATTGGGAGTTCATTCATGATTTGGCTCTCTGTTTGTCTGTTACTGGTGTATAAGAATGCTTGTGATTTTTGCACATTAATTTTGTATCCTGAGACTTTGCTGAAGTTGCTTATCAGCTTAAGGAGATTTTGGGCTGAGACGATGGAGTTTTCTAAATATACAATCATATCATCTGCAAACAGGGACAATTTGACTTCTTTTCCTAACTGAATACCCTTTATTTCTTTCTCTTGCCTGATTGCCCTAGCCAGAACTTCCAACACTATGACGAATAGGGGTGGTGAGAGAGGGCATCCCTGTCTTGTGCCAGTTTTCAAAGGGAATGCTTCCAGTTTTTGCCCATTGAGTATGATATTGGCTGTGGGTTTGTCATAAATAGCTCTTATTATTTTGAGATACATTCCATCAATACCAAATTTATTGAGAGTTTTTAGCATGAAGGGCTGTTGAATTTTGTCAAAGGCCTTTTTTACATCTATTGAGATAATCATGTGTTTTTGTCTTTGGTTCTGTTTACATGCTGGATTACATTTTTTGATTTACATATGTTGAACCAGCCTTGCATCCCAGGGATGAAGCCCGGTTGATCATGGTGGATAAGCTTTTTGATGTGCTGCTGGATTCGGTTTGCCAGTATTTTATTGAGGATTTTTGCTCGATATTCATCAAGGATATTGGTCTAAAGTTCTCTTTTTTTGTTGTATCTGTGTCAGGCTTTGGTATCAGGATGATGTTGACCTCATAAAATGAGTTAGGGAGGATTCCCTCTTTTTCTATTGATTGGAATAGTTTCAGAAGGAATGGTACCAGCTCCTCCTTGTACCCCTGGTAGAATTCGGCTGTGAATCCGTCTGGTCCTGGACTTTTTTTGGTTGGTAGGCTATTAATTATTGCCTCAATTTCAGAGCCTGCTATTGGTCTATTCAGGGATTCAACTTCTTCCTGGTTTAGTCTTGAGAGAGTGTAAGTGTCCAGGAAATTATCCATTTCTTCTAGGTTTTCTAGTGTATTTGCATAAAGGTGTTTATAGTATTTTCTGATGGTAGTTTGTATTTCTGTGGGGTCGGTGGTGATATCCCCTTTATCATTTTTTATTGCGTCTGTTTGATTCTTCTCTCTTTTCTTCTTTATTAGTCTTGCTAGTGGTCTATCAATTTTGTGGATCTTTTCAAAAAACCAGCTCCTGGATTCATTGATTTTTTTGGAGGATTTTTTGTGTCTCTATCTCCTTCAGTTCTGCTCTGATCTTAGTTATTTCTTGCTTTCTGCTTGCTTTTGAATGTGTTTGCTCTTGCTTCTCTAGTTCTTTTAATTGTGATGTTAGCGTGTGAATTTTAGATCTTTCCTGCTTTCTCTTGTGGGCATTTAGTGCTATAAATTTCCCTCTACACACTGCTTTAAATGTGTCCCAGAGATTCTGGTATGTTGTATCTTTGTTCTCATTGGTTTCTTTTTTTTTTTTTTTTTGAGACGGAGTCTCGCTCTGTGTCACCCAGGCTGGAGTGCAGTGGCGCGATCTCTGCTCACTGCAAGCTCCGCCTCTCAGGTTCATGCCATTCTCCTGCCTCAGCCTCCGAGTAGCTGGGACTACAGGTGCCCGCCACCACGCCCGGCTAGTTTTTTGTATTTTTAGTAGAGACGGGGTTTCACCATGTTAGCCAGGATGGTCTCGATCTCCTGACCTCGTGATCCACCCGCCTCGGGCTCCCAAAGTGCTGGGATTACAGGCTTGAGCCACCGCGCCCGGCCTGTTCTCATTGGTTTCAAAGAGCGTCTTTATTTCTGTCTTCATTTCGTTATGTACCCAGTAGTCATTCAGGAGCAGGTTGTTCAGTTTCCATGTAGTTGAGCGGTTTTCATTGAGTTTCTTAGTCCTGAGTTCTAGTTTGATTGCACTGTGGTCTGAGAGACAGTTTGTTATAATTTCTGTTCTTTTACATTTGCTGAGGAGTGCTTTACTTCCAACTATGTGGTCAATTTTGGAATAAGTGCGATGTGGTGCTGAGAAGAATGTATATTCTGTTGATTTGGGGTGGAGAGTTCTGTAGGTGTCTATTAGGTCCACTTGGTGCAGAGTTGAGTTCAATTCCTGGATATCCTTGTTAACTTTCTGTCTCGTTGATCTGTCTAATGTTGACAGTGGGGTGTTAAAGTCTCCCATTATTATTGTATGGGAGTCTAAGTCTCTTTGTAAGTCTCTCAGGACTTGCTTTATGAATCTGGGTGCTCCTGTATTTGGGTGCATATATATTTAGGATAGTTAGGTCTTCCTGCTGAATTGATCCCTTTACCATTATGTAATGACCTTCTTTGTCTCTTTTGATCTCTGATGGTTTAAAGTCTGTTTTATCAGAGACTAGGATTGCAACCCCTGCTTTTTTTTGTTTTCCATTTGCTTGGTAGATCTTCCTCCATCCCTTTATTTTGAGCCTATGTGTGTCTCTGCATGGAAGATGGATCTCCTGAGTACAGCAAACTGATGGGTCTTGACTCTATCCAATTTGCCAGTCTGTGCCTTTTAATTGGACCATTTAGTCCATTTACATTTAAGGTTAATATTGTTATGTGTGAACTTGATCCTGTCATTATGATATTAACTGGTTATTTTGCTTGTAGTAGATGCTGTTTCTTCCTAGCATCGATGGACTTTACATTTTGACATGTTTTTGCAATGGCTGGTACCTGTTGTTCCTTTCCATGTTTCTTGCTTCCTTCAGGATCTCTTGTAGGGCGGGCCTGGTGGTGACAAAATCTCTAAGCATTTGCTTGTCTGTAAAGGATTTGTTTTCTCCTTCACTTATGAAACTTAGTTTGGCTGGATATGAAATTCTAGGTTGAAAATTCTTTTCTTTAAGAATGTTGAATATTGGCCCCCACTCTCTTCTGGCTTGGCGAGTTTCTGCCAAGAGGTCTGCTGTTAGTCTGATGGGCTTCCCTTTGTGTGTAACCCGACGTTTCTTTCTGGCTGCCCTTAACATTTTTTCCTTCATTTCAACTTTGGTGAATCTGACAATTATGTGTCTTGGAGTTGCTCTTCTCGAGGAGTATCTTTGTGGCGTTCTCTGTATTTCCTGAATTTGGATGTTGGCCTGCCTTACTAGGTTGGGGAAGTTCTCCTGGATGATATCCTGCAGAGTGTTTTCCAACTTGGTTCCATTTGCCCCATCACTTTCAGGTACACCAATCAGACATAGATGTGGTCTTTTCACATAATCCCATATTTCTTGGAGGCTTTGTTTTTTCTTTTCACTCTTTTTTCTCCACACTTCTCTTCTCACTTCATTTCATTCATTTGATCTTTAATCGCTGATACTCTTTCTTCCAGTTGATATCAAGTCAGTTACTGAAGCTTGTGCATTTGTCACGTATTTCTCATGTTACGGGTTTCATCTGTCAGTTCTTTTAAGGTCTTCTCTGTATTGATTATTCTAGTTATCCATTCATCCATTCTTTTTTCAAGGTTTTTAGTTTCTTTGTGCTGGGTACGTAGTTCCTCCTTCAGCTCTGAGAAGTTTGATTGACTGAAGCCTTTTTCTCCCAAATCGTCAAAGTCATTCTCCGTGCAGCTTTGTTCCGTTGCTGGCGATGAGCTGCGTTCCTTTGAAGGGGGAGATGCACTCTGATTTTTTGAATTTCCAGCTTTTCTGCACTGCTTTTTCCCCATCTTTGTGGTTTTATCTGCCTTTGATCTTTGATGATGGTGACGTACTGATGGGGTTTTGATGTGGGTGTCCTTTCTGTTTGTTAGTTTTCCTTCTAACAGTCAGGACCCTCAGCTGTAGGTCTGTCGGAGTTTGCTTGAGGTCCACTCCAGACCCTGTTTGCCTGGGTATCAGCAGCTGAGGCTGCAGAAGATAGAATATTGCTGCACAGTGAATGTTGCTATCTGATTCTTGCTCTGGAAGCTTCATCTCAGGGGTGTACCCTGCCATGTGAGGTGTGAGGTGTTGGTCTGCACCTAGTGGGGGATGTCTCCCAGTTAGGCTACTCAGGGGTCAGGGACCCACTTGAGCAGGCAGTCTGTCCATTCTCAGATCTCAGCCTCCGTGCTGGGAGATCCACTGCACTCTTCAAAGCTATCAGACAGGGGCATTTACCTCTGCCGAGGTTTCTGCTGCTTTTTGTTTAGCTATGCCCTGTCCCCAGAGGAGGAGTCTACGGAGGCAGGCCGGCCTCTTTGAGCTGCAGTGGGTTCCACCCAATTCAAGCTTCCCAGTGCCTTTGTTTGCCCACTTAAGCCTCAGCAATGGTGGGCACCCCTCCCTCAGCCTCGTTGCTGCCTTGCAGTTAGATCTCAGACTGCTGTGCTAGCAATGAGGGAGGCTCCATGGGCGTGGGACCCTCTGGGCCAGGTGTGGGATATTATTACCTGGTGTGCCGTTTGCTAAGACCCTTGGTAAAGTGCAGTATTAGGGTGGGAGTTACCCGATTTTCCAGGTGGTGTGTGTTTCAGTTTCCCTTGGCTAGGAAAAGGGATTCCCTTCCCCCTTGCGCTTCCCAGGTGAGGCGATGCCTTGCCCTGCTTCAACTCTCGTTGGTTGGGCTGCACCAGCTGACCAGCACCGATTGTCCGGCACTCCCCAGTAAAATGAACCCGGTACCTCAGTTGAAAATGCAGAAATCACTCGTCTTCTGTGTCACTTATGCTGGGAGCTGGAGGCTGGAGCTGTTCCTATTCTGCCATCTTGGGCGCGCCTTTTGTATTTTTTTAGTAGCGACGGAGTTTCACCGTGTTAGCCAGGATGGTCTCGATCTCCTGACCTCATGATCCTCCCGTCTCAGCCTCCCAAAGTGCTGGGATTACAGGCTTGAGCCACGGCGCCCGGCCCTAGAAATGTAATTTTCTAGCCAGAGTGTCTTTTTAACCTTTGTTACAAATGTAAAAAGTATTTAATATAAAATGTTTTTGTTAAAGAGTAATTGATTAATTCAGGGAAGTTGGAAATTTTCTACGCAAAATTTCAATTAAAACTTTTGTTTGATTGATAAGTAGTATTGAAACATGAATGCCCTGATTTAGTAAGCACAACTGTATTAGGCCATTCTTGTGTTGGTATAAAGAAATACCTGAGACTGGGTAATTTATAAAGAAAAGAAGTTTAATTGACTCATGATTCTGTGGGCTTCTAGGGAAGCTTCAGGAAGCTGAAGATCCTGGCAGAAGGTGAATGGGGAACAGGCACATCACATGGTGAAAGTAGGAGCAAGTGGTGGGTTGGGGAGAGGGAGCTGCCACATTCTTTTAAAGCACTAAGCCATGAGTGATCTACCCTCATGATCCAAATACCTCCCACCAGGTCCCACTTCCAGCACTGGGGATTACAATTCAGCATGAGATTTGGGCAGGGACATGCATCCAAACTATATCAACAACTAACTGTATACTTCTTCCATTTGCATTTACCTGTTTAACCATGTATCATGGGTGATGGGCATGGGGAATCAGAATTATGCCTCCAATTGAGTATATCAGAAAGAGTTATACAAGTCCTTAAAAATGATAAAGCCTATCCAATCATGTTTCTTTCACTAAAAGTTATTAATAACAACTTTTTGTTGAGAGTAAATGTTTTAGGGTTATTAATAAATCAAGGCTAAGGCCTTCTCCCATGTCTCCTAGCTGTTTGTGCTGAGCTTCAAGCCTAACTGTAGTTGGTGTTACCATTGTAGAAGTACTCTCTTATTTTAAATAGGGTTTTTCTAAAAGTTTGTTTGTGATCCTTTCTACTTTCTGTTCCTTATCGATTAATCAGGATTCTTTTCAGCTGATAGCATTTTTAGCAGCTTTTATGCATTCATGCACATGTGTGTGTGTACATGCAATATATGCAATATATGTGAAGTCTGCTGTTTTTGTATATCCATCATGTGAGTAGTGAACATCATATCCTCACCACCTTCTCACCTTTTGTAGTCTCCAGTGTCTGTTATTCCACTCTGTACATCCATGCGTAGCCATTGTTTAGTTCCCACTCATAAGTGAGAACATGCAGTATTTGACTTTCTGTCTCTGAGTTGTTTCACTTATGATAATGGCCTTTAATTATATCCATGTGGCTGCATAAGACATGATTTTACTTTTTTAAATGCCTAAGTAACATTACATCGTGTGTGTGTGTATATATATATATACACACACATATATATATACACACACACACACACACACACATTTTCTTTATCCAATCATCTGTTGATGGACACTTAGGTTGATTTCATATCTTTGTTATTATAGATAGTGCTACAACAGGCGTATGAATGCAGCTGGGTTTTTTTGGTATAACAATAGGGTATAATTTCCCCAGTGTATGTTTTTGTTGACTTTGTCAAAGACCAGTTGGCTGTAGGTATGTGGCTTTATTCTTGAGTTCTTCATTCTGTTCCATTGATCTGTATGTGTGTTTGGTGCTAGTACCATGCTATTTTAGTTACGATAGCCTTGTAGTACAATTTGAAGTTAGGTTATGTGGTCCCTCTAGCTTTGTTCTTTTTGCTTAGGATTGCTTTGGCTATTAGGGCTCTCTCTCTCTCTCTCTCTCTCTCTCTCTGTGTATATACACACACACATATATATACTTTTAAGTTCTGGGATACATGTGCAGAACATGCAAGTTTGTTACATAGGTATACATGTGCCATGGTGGTTTCCTGCACCCATCAGCTCGTCATCTACATTAGGTATTTCTCCTAATGCTATCCCTCCCCTAGCCCCCGACAGCCTGAGAGGCCCCGGTGTGTGATGTTCCCCTCCCTGTGCCCATATGTTCTCATTATTCATGAGCTGTTTGGTTTTCTATCCTTGTGATAGTTTGCTGAGAATGATGGTTTCCGGCTTCATCTTTGTCCCTGCAAAGGACATGAACTCATTCTTTTTTTAATGGCTGCATAGTATTCCATGGTGTATATGTGCCACATTTTCTTTATCCAGTCTGTCATTGATGAACATTTGGGTTGGTTCCAAGTCTTTGCTGTTGTGAACAGTGCTGCAATAAACATAAACGTGTGCGTGTACCTTTATAGTAGCATGATTTATAATCCTTTGGGTGTATACCCAGTAATGGGATTGCTGGGTCAAATGATATTTCTAGTTCTAGATCCTTGAGGAATCGCCACAGTGTCTTCCACAATGGTTGAACTAATTTACACTCCCACCAACAGTGTCAGAGTGTTCCCATTTCTCCACATCCTCTCCAGCATCTGTTGTTTCCTGACTTTTTAATGACTGCCATTCTAACTGGCAGGAGATGGTATCTCATTGTGGTTTTGACTTGCATTTCTCTAATGACCATTGATGATGAGCTTTTTTTCGTATGTTTGTGGGCCACATACATGCCTTCTTATGAAATGTGTCTGTTCATATCCTCTGCCCACTTTTTGATGGGGTTGTTTCTTTCTTGTAAATTTGTTTAAGCCCCTGTAGATTCTGGATAGATTGCAAAAATTTTCTCCCATTCTGTAGGTTGCCTGTTCACTCTGGTGATAATTTCTTTTGGTGCACAGAAGCTCTTTAGTTTAATTAGACCCCATTTGTCAATTTTGGCTTTTGTTGGCATTGCTTTTGGTGTTTTAGTCGTGAAGTCTTTGCCCATGCCTATGTCCTGAATGGTATTGCCTAGGTTCTCTCCTTGGGTTTTTATGGTTTTAGGTCTTATATTTAAATCTTGAATCCATCTTGAGTTAATTTTTGTATAAGGTGTAAGGAAGGGGGTGCAGTTTCAGTTTTCTGCATATCTAGCCAGTTTTTCCAACACCATTTATTAAACAGGGAATCCTTGCCCCATTGCTTGTTTTTGTCAGGTTTGTCAAAGATCAGATGGTTGTAGTTGTGTGGTGTTATTTCTGAGGCCTCTGTTCTGTGCCATTGGTCTACATATCTGTTTTGGTAGCAGTACCATGCTGTTTTGGTTACTGTAGCCTTGTAGTATAGTTTGAAGTCAGGTAGCATGATGCCTCCAGCTTTGTTCTTTTTTTAATTTAAATTTTTTTTTTTTTTTTTTGGAGACATAGTCTTACTCGGTCACCCAGGCTGGAGTGCAGTGGCGTGATCTCAGCTCACTGCAAGCTCCGCCTCCTGGGTTCATGCCATTCTCTTGCCTCAGCCTCCCGAATAGCTGGGACTACAGGCGCCTGCCACCATGCCCAGCTAATTTTTTGTATTTTTAGTAGAGACGGGGTTTCACTGTGTTAGCCAGGATGATCTCGATCTCCTGACCTCATGATCCGCCCGTCTCGGCCTCCCAAAGTGCTGGGATTACAGGCGTGAGCCACCGCACCCTGCCCAGCTTTGCTCTTTTTGCTTAGGATTGTCTTGACTATATGGGCTCTATTTTGGTTCCATATGAAATTTAAGGTAGTGTTTTTCTAACTCTGTGAAGAAAGCCAGTGGTAGCTTGATGGGAATAGCATTGAATCTATAAATTACTTTGGGCAGTATAGCCATTTTCACGATATTGATTCTTTCTATTCATGAGCATGGAATGTTTTTCCATCTGTTTATGTCCTCTCTTATTTCCTTGAGCAGTGGTTTGTAGTTTTCCTTGAAGAGGTCCTTCACATCCCTTGTAAGTTATATTCCTAGGTATTTTATTCTCTTTGTAGCAATTGCGTATGGGAGTTTGCTCATGATTTGGCTCTCTGTTTGTCTATTATTGGTGTATGGGAATGCTTGTGATTTTTGCACATTGATTTTATATCCAGAGACTTTGCTGAAGTTGCTTATCAGCCTAAGGAGTTTTGGGACTGAGACGATGGGGTTTTTTAAATATACAGTCATGTCATCTGCAAACAGAGATAAATGACTTCCTCTCTTCCTATTTGAACACCCTTTATTTCTTTCTCTTGCCTGATTGCCCTGGCTAGAACTTCCAATTCTATGTTGAATAGGAGGGGTGAGAGGGCATCCTTGTCTTGTGCTAGTTTTCAACGGGAATGCTTCCAGCTTTTGCCCATTTGGTAAGATATTGGCTGTGAGTTTGTCATAAATAGCTTTTATTATTTTGAGGTATGTTCCGTCAATACCTAGTTTATTGAGTGTTTTTAGCATGAAGGGGTGTTTAATTTTATCGAAGGCCTTTTCTGCATCTATTGAGATAATCATGTGGTTTTTGTCATTGGTTTTGTTTATGTGATGGATTACATTTATTGATTTGCATATAATGAACCAGCCTTGCATCCCAGGGATGAAGCCGAGTGGATCATGGTGAATAAGCTTTTTAATATGCTGCTGGATTCGGTTTGCCAGTATTTTATTGAGGATTTTCACATTGATATTCATCAGGGATATTGGCCTGAAGTTTTCTTTTTTTGTTGTGTCTCTTCCAGGTTTTGGTATCAGGATGATGCTGGCCCCATAAAATGAGTTAGGGAGGAGTTCCTCTTTTTCTGCTGTTTGGAATAGTTTCAGAAGGAATGGTACCAGTTCGTTTTTGTACCTCTGGTAGTATTCAACTGTGAATCCGTCTGGTCCTGGGCTTTTTTGGTTAGTAATTACTGCCTCAATTTCAGAACTTGTTATTGGTCTATTCAGGGATTTGACTTCTTCCTGGTTTAGTCTTGGGTGGGTGTATATGTCCAGGAATTTATCTAGTTCTTCTAGATCTTCTAGTTTATTTGCATAGGGGCGTTTATATTATTCTCCGATGGTAGTTTGTATTTCTGTGGGATCATTGGTGATCTCCCCTTTATGATTTTTTATTGTGTCTATTTGATTCTTATTTGTTTTCTTCTTTATTTGTCTGACTAGCAGTCTATATATTTGTTAATCTTTACAAAAAAACAGCTCTTGGGTTCATTGAGTTTTTGAAGGGTTTTTTGTGTCTGTATCTCCTTCAGTTCTGCTGTGATCTTAGTTATTTCTTGTCTTCTGCTATCTTTTGAATTTGTTTGCACTTGCTTCTCTAGTTCTTTTCTTTGTGATGTTCTTTTCATTGTGTTGATTTTAGATCTTCCCTGCTTTCTCTTGTAGGCATTTAGTGCTATAAATTTCCCCCAACCACTGCTTTAGCTGTGTCCCACAGATTCTGGTACATTGTGTCTTTGTTCTCATTGGTTTCAAAGAACTTATTTATTTCTGCCTTAATTTCGTTATTTACCCAGTAATCATTCAGTAGCAGGTTGTTCAGTTTCCATGTAGTTGTGTGGTTTTGAGTGAGTTTCTTAATCCTGAGTTCTAATTTGATTGCACTGTGGTCTGAGAGACTGTTATGATTTCTGTTTTGCATTTGCTGAGGAGTGTTTTACTTCCAATTATGTGGTTGATTTTAGAATAAGTGCGGTGTGATTCTGAGAAGAATGTATATTCTGTTGATTTGGGGTGGAGAGTTCTGTACATGTCTGTTAGGTCTACTTGGTCCAGAGCTGAGTTAAAGTCCTAAATATCCTTGTTAATTCTCTGTCTTGTTCATCTGTCTAATATTGACAATTCGGTGTTAAAGTTTTCCACTATTATTGTGTGGGATCGTAAGTCTCTTTATATGTCTCTAAGAACTTGCTTTATGAATCTGAGTGCTTCTGTTTTGGGTGTGTATATATTTAGGATAGTTAGCTCTTCTTGCTGCATTGATTACTTTCATTCTTTGTCTTTTTTTATGTTTGTTGGTTTAAAGTCTGTTTTATCAGAGACCAGGATTACAACCCGGTTTGTTTTTTTTTCTTTCCATTTGCTTTGTAAATATTCCTCTATCGTTTATTTTGAGCTTATGTGTGTCTTTTCATGTGAGATGGGTCTCCTAAATACAGCACACCAATAGTTTTTGACTCTTTATCCAATTTGCCAGTCTGTGCCTTTAATTGAGGCATTTAGCCTGTTTACATTTAAAGTTAATATTGTTATGTATGAATTTGGTCCTGTCATGATGCTAATTGGTTATTTTGCCTATTAGTTGATGCATTATTAGTTTCTTCATAGTGTCAATGGTTTTTACATTTTGGTTTGCTTTTGCAGTGGCTGGTACCAGTTTTTCCTTTCCATATTTAGTGCTTCCTTCAGGAGCTCTTGTAAGGCAGGCCTGGTGGTGACAAAATCTCTCAGCGTTTGCTTGTCTGTGAAGGATTTTACTTCTTCTTTGCTTTTGAAGCTTAGTTTGACTTGATATGAAATTCTGAGTTGAAAATTGTTTTCTTTAATAATGTTGAATATTGGCCCCCACTCTCTTCTGGCTTGTAGGGTTTCTGCAGAGAGATCTGCTGTTAGTCTGATGGGCTTCCCTTTCTTAACCTGACCTTTCTTTCTAGCTACACTTAACATGTTTTCCTTCATTTCAACCTTGGTGAATCTGAGAATTATGTGTCTTGGGGTTGCTCCTCTCAAGGATTATCTTTGTGGTGTTCTTTATATTTCTTGAATTTGAATGTTGGCCTGTCTTGCCAGGAGAAGTTCTTCTGGGAAGTTCTCCTGGATAATATCCTGAAGTGTGTTTTCCAACTTGGTTCCATTCTCCCTGTCACTTCTAGGTACAGCAATCAAACATAGGTTTGGTCTTTTCACATAGTCCCATATTTCTTGGAGGCTTTGTTAGTTCCTTTTCATTCTTTTTTCTCTATTCTTATATTCACACTTCATTTCATTACATCGATCTTGAATCTCTGATATCCTTTTTTCTGGTTGATTGATTCGGCTACTGATACTTGTGTATGCTTCACAAAGTTCTCATGCTGTGTTTTTCAGCTCCATCAAGTCATTTATGTTCTTCTCTATACTGGTTATTCTAGTTAACAATTCCTCTAACCTTTTATCAATGTTCTTAGCTTCTTTGTGTTGGGTTAGAACATGCTCCTTTAGCTCAGAGGAGTTTGTTATTACCTCCCTTTTGAAGCCCACTTCTGTCAATTTGTCAAACTCATTCTCCATCCAGTTTTGTTTCCTTGCTGGTAAGGAGTTGTGATCCTTTGGAAGAGAAGAGGGATTCTGGTTTTTGGAATTTTCAGGCTTTTTGCACTGGTTTTTCCTCATCTTCATGGATTTATCTAGCTTTGGTTTTTGATGTTGGTCACCTTCAGATGGAGTTTTTGCATGGTTGCTCTTTTTGTTGATGTTGATGCTATTGCTTTCTGTTTGTTAGTTTGCCTTCTAACAGTCAGGTCCTTCTTCTGCAGGTCTGCTAGAGTTTGCTGGGGTTCCACTTCAGACCCTGTTTGCCTGGGTATCACCAGCAGAGGCTGCAGAACAGCAAAGATTGCTGCCTGCTCCTTCCTCTGGAAGTTTCATCCCAGAGGGGCACCTGCCAGGTGCCAGCTGGAGCTCTTCTGTATGAGGTGTCTGTTGACCCCTGCCAGGAGGTGTCTCCCGGTCAGAAGTCATGGGGGGGTCAGGGACCCCCTTGAGGATGCAGTCTGTCCCTTATCAGAGCTCAAGCACTGTGCTGAGAGATCTGCTGCTCTTTTCAGAGCTGGCAGGCAGGAACGTTTAAGTCTGCTGAAACTGTGCCCACAGCCGCCCCTTCCCCCAGGTGCTCTGTCCCAGAGAGATGGGAGTTTTATCTATAAGCCCCTGACTGGGGCTGCTGCCTTTCTTTCAGAGATGCCCTGCCCAGAGAGGAGGAATCTAGAGAGGTAGTCTGGCTACAGCGGCTTTGCTGAACTGCAGTTGGCTCTGCCCAGTCTGAACTTCTTGGTGGCTTTGTTTACACTGTAAAGGGAAAACCACCCTCTCAAACCTCAGTTATGGTGGACATCTCTCCCCCTACCAAGCTTGAGCATCCTAGATTGACTTCTTACTGGTGTGCTGGCCGCAAGAATTTCAAGCCAGTGGATCTTAGCTTGCTGGACTCCATGGGGGTGGGATCCGCTGAGCTAGACCACTTGGCTCCCTGGCTTCAGGCCCCTTTCCAGGGGAGCAAACGGTTCTGTCTTGCTGGTTCCAGGTGCCACTGGGGTATGAAAAAAAAACCTCCTGCAGATAGCTTGATGTCTGCCCAAATGGCCGCCTAGTTTTGTGCTTGAAACCCAGGGCCCTTGTGATGTAGGCACCCAAGGGAATCTCCTGGTCTGTGGGTTTTGAAGACCGTGGGAAAAGCATAGTATCTGTGGCAGACAGCGTCATCCCTCATGTCAGAGTCCCTCATGGCTTCACTTGGTTTGGAGAGGGAGTTCCCCGACCCCTTGTGCTTCCCGGGTGAGGCAATGCCCCACTCTGCTTCTGCTCACCGTCTGTGGGCTGTACCCACTGTATAACCAGCCCCAGTGAGATGAACTAGGTACCTTAGTTGGAAATGCAGAAATCACCCACCTTCTGCATTGGTCTTGCTGGGAGCTGCAGACCAGAGCTGTTCCTATTCAGACATCTTGTTCAGGAATCCTTTATTTTTGTTTTATATGAATTTTAGCATTGTTTTTTCTAACTCTTCAAAAAATGACATTGATAATTTGATAGAGATTGCATTGGATCTGTAGATTGCTTTGAACAATATGGTAATTTTAACGATATTAATCCTTCCAATTCATGATCATTGGAGATTTTTCCAATTGTTTGTCTTATCTACAATTTATTTCATCAGTGTTTTGTAGTTCTACTTATAGATCTTTCCATCCTTGGTTAAATATATTTCTTTTTTTTTTTTTTTTTTTGTAGCTATTGTAAATTGGATAGCCTTCTTGATTTGGTCCTCAAGTAGATTATTATGGAGATTATTATGGGTGTATGGAAATGCTGCTGATTTCTGTACATTAATTTTACATCCTGAAACTTTACTGCATTTATCAAATCTAAGTGTTTTTTTGGTGGATTCTTTAGGATTTTCTAGATAGAAGAATATATCATCAGTGAGCAGAGATAATTTAACTTCCTCTTTTCCAATTAAGATATGTGTTATTTTTTCCTCTTGCCTGATTATTTTGTCAAGGACTTCCAGTACTGTGTTGAATAAAAGTGGCAAAAAGTGGACATCCTTTTCTTGTTCCAATTCTTAGAATGCTTTCAACTTTGCTTCATTAAGTATAATGTTGACTGTGGATTTGTCATATAGGCCCTTTATTATGTTGAGGCCTATTCCTTCTCTGCCTAGCTCTTTGAAGATTTTTATCATGATGATATACTGAATTTTACCAAATGCCTTCTCTGCATCTATTGAGCTGATCATATGGTTTTTGTCCTTAATTCTGTTTATGTGATGTATCATGTTTGTTGATTTACATACGTTGAACCATCCTTGCATTCCTGCAATAAATCTCACCTGATTATAGTGTATTATCTTTTTGATGTGCTGTTGGATTCTATTTGCTAGTATTTTGTTGAGCGTAACCATGTTATCATTGTGAGATCTTCTTTGGGAATGACATAATAAATAGTAACTTTTATTATCAAAGAGACATATATTAAATATTTAAATATTTTATATTTAAAATATTCATATTATGTCTAATAATTTACACCTCTCAGAAATATTGAAACCTTCTTTTATGAGCTAAAATAGTAATTTGATATCATTATTACAGATAATATTTACCTGAGGGTTTATTATATGCCAGGTAGTTTAAGCTCATTTCACATATTAATACTCATTTAATTTCTATAAAATGTTATAAGGTATGAATTTTTATCCTAATTTTGTGAGAACATATTACATTTCACATATTTAGTATATCTGGCATATGTGTTTTACACAATATATTTACATAAGATATAGAAATGAAGTATGTTTGTAATTATATGAATTAAAGTCAAAATGTTAGAGGTTTTGCTTTCCATTTACTCAAAAATGTAGATAAAAGATTTGATATTTTGGCATGTAGGCTTTATGATATTTTCCACTAATTTCTTCTTCTCTTAGTATCAGGTCCCCAATAATCCCATTGTTCCTGGTGTTCAAATTTGATGTCAGTCTAAACTACTTAATAATATGTACATAACAAATTATATAAATTATGTTCTAGTCTTCAAGTGACGTGCACTTGTTTGTATCTCATAACTTTTTATATTTTAATGCACATATACTTTTAAAAAATGCATAGATGTGGAATTTTATGTTTGAAATTCCCTCATCTTGTTACTGTCAATTATAGATACTATAGATTATCTCTAAAACAAAAGTTCTTCTTGTTCAGAAACTGTCTTTTGTTCTTCATATACTAGCTGAGTCCCACTGAAATACAGCTCTCACTGCATAGTATAGTCAAAATAACCCCCTCGGGTCAAAGATGACAATAGGATAAATTCTCAAATCCTGGACTTGCTGTATATAATATCATGCTGTTCTATCATTGTTTCCTAATGTAAAATAATGTGATCTTTTAATAAAGGAACAGAATATGTCGTAGAGGGTTAGACTTTAGGAGACTGATACAAGGGTCAGTAGATGCTTACTCCCTCTTTCTTCTACTCCCTCAGTTAATTCAGATTGTCATTTCCATTTCTTGTACCAACTTGGCACCTTTCTTTCGTATTAAAGAGTTGAATTTTTCATTGGTATGTTTTGCTATATAGTTTGAATCACTTTTTAATACTGGAAGTTAACATTCTTTATTCTTCAGAAGATCTGTGGCTTCTTTGAATAATTGCCTTTTCAGTGATACTCCTCATACCTTCAAATTTTGAAGGAGACTTTTGTTTAGAAGAGCATAGTATATTTTATACATATTAGTAACATGAAACATGCTTTCTGTATTGATCATCGTACCTTGCTGCTCTGAAAAAGTATCATATGCACTATTATACAAATTTTATTTTGTCTCTCAAATGAAAATATTACTTTAAGAGAGTTGGAATGTTTAAGATTTGAAATCCTAAGAAAAATTGGATTATTATATTCTTTTTAGTGTTATAAAGAAGTAATATGTGGTTTATATTAATATTTCACTGAATATTAGAATTTAGTTATTAAAAGTAGATCAAGGAAGAGTTATCCACTACATAAAATTTCTGACATTACTTCTAAAAAAATTTATTTTTAAAGGGAGATTTGATGGAATATCATTTGTATTATTTATTCCTTTTAGAATGTCATAAAGATGAAATTCGTAAAATGTGTTTCTCCAAGTTTAGAAAATGGGATAACTTTTAAAATGTGGAACTTTTAATCCTAAAATATTAAAGGCCAATTCTCTTGTGACTTACAGTGAAATAATAATCCAGGAGCCCATTACTGATGGAAGGGAACTTTCTTATCATTCAATAAGCATTTATGCATGTTTCAGCCTTTTATACATTTTAGGTCCTTAGACAATAAAAGTATATATATAAGAACCATGTATTTCAGAATGTCTCATTTATATTTTAATGGAGAATTTGAAAATAGAATAATAGTAATAATACTACAATGAAATTCAATAGTTTACCATTTTTAGAGTGCTTTCTTATATTAAATGCAATATAGTTGAAGGGTTAAGGAATGGGTTTGCATGAGAAATACTTGGATTTGTATCCTGACTATTATCCAACTAATTGTAAACTTGGACTAGTTATTTAATCCCTCCAAGCTCTTGTGTTTTGCTCTGAAAAGCTAGGTTAAAAAAGTATCTACTCCATTTGGTTACTGTAAAGATAAATGAAATTAAGCATGTAATATGCTTACATGGTCCCTACACTTCAGTAAATACCTAATAAACATTAGCTATTTTAATTTTCTGAGCCTTACAACAGTTTTGGAAGTAGACAAGAAAACGACTCTTTTTTCTCATTTTATAGAGGGAGGAGATGGAGGCTCAGAGGGATTATGTGGCATTTCCCAACAACATAGAGTTGAATCAAAGTAAGAATCAGAAAAAAGAAAAAAACCCCAGGACTTGTGATTTCTGGTTCACTTTCTCAATAGAGAAGATACATGAATTTAAAAGAATTGAGAGAGACTTGACATAGGAAAAAACAGACGTAATTCAAGTTTCTGATTTTCACATACTTTTGAGATGCAGGGGTATGTTTTGTATTAGTATTAGCTGTAAACTTACCTTGAAATGATTCACAGGAAGATAGGTTAGGATATGTCAGATATTCCCAGGTAAGAAGTCATATAATGCTTATGTAGTGTTGGTTAATAAATTCCCATTTGTGTACTTCACCCTTTTATGCCTAGCCTATAGTTATGCTTCTGCTTGTTTTCAACTTGAACAGAGTATCATTAATAATTTATTCATTTGTTTAGGTGTTAAGATTATGTACTTTCCCAAACATCATCACCCTTTCCTAGAAAGTATTTTGTAACAATATATGGTTTCATCTTATGGTTTTTATCTTTTCTAATTTTTCTTTAATTAATTAATTAATTCATTCATTCTTCAAAACAGTTGTTAATTCAAGCAGTCATTCAAACAAGCACTCACTATCCCTGAAGCTCCAGATAGATATAGGCACAGTATCTGGCCTTAAGTAGCTCCTCAGTCTAGTAAAGAGGATAAACATGTAAACTAATACATTTCTATTAAAGCAATAAATGCAACAGTGGAAGCAGGCATGAAGGATCCACAGAAAAACAGGATAGAAGTTAACACTGCCTTTTTTGGGCTCACAAGAGGATTCTTGAAAAAGATCTGAGCTGGATTTTTGAGGGCAAATAAGAATTTATTAGGCCAAAAGATCTGAATTTTCTTACTTACCTGCAAGTAACTAACTTACTCTATTTTGCATACATTCTCTACATTGTTTCTTACACTTTCTTTGTTCACTAAATTATTTTTCACATGTATTCACAACTATTCAAATATATAATTTCTCAAAGCTTTCCTAATCCATAACCTTAAGATAGAATGTAATTTGCGAATTCTCACACTGTCTACCATTATACTAAGTTGTGGCTATTGTAGGAACATTTTCCTTATAAACAATATAATATTTTTGAAAATGTCTTTGAAATATGGGATTTATTTTGCTATATTTGAGTTATTTTGAAAGCCTTTTAAAAAAAGGCATAATAGTATCCTGTACTTAAAATTCATTACAAATTGCTTTAGAAGAAAAAGTCTATAAAATATTATTAAAGTGTGATCCAACAATTCCCTAAATATGGTACTGTTTAGAGGAGATAATAAGTTACCAGAACTTGCTTATGTTAATTGTTTTATTATGTATAGTCCAGTGTGACGGCATTTCTGTGTTACATGAATCAACATAATTATACTTTTCTTACAAAATAGGAATCACATTTACTCTTAAAAATCACAAGATTATTTTAACTCCTTTTGTTTCAAAACATTTGTTTTTTAGGTGGATTAAAAATTTTACTAACTCAGCTTATTTTGAAATATCTTGTTCGTATACCCATTAAGATTGCACCTCTCTTAAGATTGAAATTTAGGTGGCGGGCGCCTGTAGTCCCAGCTACTCGGGAGGCTGAGGCAGGAGAATGGCGTAAACCCGGGAGGCGGAGCTTGCAGTGAGCTGAGATCCGGCCACCGCACTCCAACCCGGGCGACAGAGCGAGACTCCATCTCAAAAAAAAAAAAAAAAAAAAAAAAAAAAAGATTGAAATTTAGGTCAAATTACAACTTGAATTTAACTTTACTACAGAAAATAACCATGCCATCTTTTGAAACCACATTCTAAATTTTAAGCACAATAGATCAAAGTACATCTTATTTAAATAAATACTCTGGAATGAAGTCTCAATTATTTTCTCACAAACTTTCTTAAAATAGTCACTGTTCTCAATATAAAATGTGAAGTTTAGCTTTATTATTTTAAAGAAAGATGAAAAGTTGTTTATTTTAAAATTTTAATGGTTTTGCTTTCAAATTATGGAAATTCTCCTTTGGGGACATATTTATTTGAATTATATGTGACATTATTTTTATTTCTTAAGGCTATGATTAAAAGTTTCATGGATGTCTACCAGCTTGCAAGCACTAGAATCACAACATTAGAGAAGGAAATGACATCTCATCGAAGTCACATTGCGGCCTTAAAATCAGAGCTTCACACAGCTTGTTTACGTGAAAATGCAAGTTTACAATCAGTAAGTCCTTGTTATAATTTTTATAACTCCTTGAATCTTGGGTTACGTTTACATTTATGTTTTTAATGTTCATAAGATCATTTGCCAATATATGTAATTTAGGGTAAATGATCAAGTGACATAAAATTATTTGTGTGGAGAAAAATTTGACGGAAGAAAAGCAATTAATTTTTTCATGGTATTATGTATAAAGATATGCATATTGTTATCAATGCTAAAACACTACATCAAGATTCCTTTGTGTTTGGCAGTGCAGCTGACAGTTGGATTTGGCAGTATGCATAGTTAAAGCTTGCAACTGTCTGAAGATTCAGTGTGTCCCATTAAGACAGAATATTATTAATTATGCGTATAACCAAAATGGTAATTAGAACATGTGATTATTCTCTGTAGAAAACTAGACTTATCCATAATACATGCCTAGCTAAAGATGCATGTTGTGATTCATCTATATGATTAAAATTCAGTTTCAGCAGCTATTTTCATGTCTTAAAATTTTAGCCCATGATGAAATTTGGGCTCACGTAACACTAAAAAAAAAAAAAAAAAAAAAAAAAAAATTCTACACTTGAAATATATGTTTGGGGAGTTTTTAAAAATGAATGTTTTGTGACATAAAGGAATAAGTAAACATTTAAACTTTCCCTCAAAAGGCTGATATGTCAACAGTAGATTCACAAAGTTACAAATAATTGGAATGTCTTTTTAATTTTTTTTTGGTTTGATTACAGTGACTTATAAAGAAAAACAGTATCATTTTGCTATTCAGCTATTGACCCACTTCAAATGCTACATTCAACAGAAAAGCAGTGTTAAAACAAATAGATGCATGGCTGTGGTCTGATTCCTCACCTTCTGGTCTTAGCTCAAGTGCCAGCGTCCAAATAAAGCCTTTGTAACTAGGGTATTCAAAAATCACAACCATGAACCCTCCCTGCCCCCTGAAAAGCTCTCTGTCTCTCTCTGTTTCTTTTGCCCCATATTTCCTGTCTACCTTCCACCTTTCTTATTTTATTTTTTTCCCTCTAGCAGTTATCATCAAACTGACATATGGTGCATTTTATTTATTTGCTTATTGTTTGTTTGCTCCTTCCTCAGTAGAATGTAGGTTCCATAAAGAAAAGCAATTTTCAGTGTTTGCTTCATTTCTGTGAAGACATTCCAGTTCCAAGAGCAGTCTGGCTCATAGTAGGTACTCAATAAATATTTATTGAGTGAAAAGTGCGAGTAATTTATCCAATAAATGTAAAAAGGCGATTATTTGGGACCAGAGTTGTGAGTTCAGTTTTTAAAGTGACTTTGTTAATTTATTAATGAGAGATTAGTAAACTTAACCTCCACCAAGAGAAATTAAAATGAAGAGGAAACTTTTTAAAATTCTGGAATATCTAGAATTTATTCTAGCCTTTTTCACATTTCTTCTTGCTGTCTCTGATTTGATTGATTAATTTTACATTATACTGTTTAAGTTGTATCAGCTTTGTTGGGATGTACTATTGTTTATTACTTTTTACTATTATTTAATATGAAAACAATTACTTGTATTTTAAGAAGACCGAACTTGGTAAGGTGAGATTGTTTCTCCGTGGGTTCAGTTTTTACCAATTGTTATGCTACTGATACTTAATGAAAGTGTGTTTAATATACTTCACAATCATACCAAAACCCTACTTTTCAACATTTTTTCCCCTTTGAGCATATCTGCAGGATACACTCATCGTTCCATTTAGAAGAGGTGGTTCACCTGGTAGTGATTTTTCATCTCTAGAATGTGAAAAATTCCCCCAGGTGATTCTCATGTATCCTTTTAGGAAAATGCTGCCCAATTCCATGTCTGGACAGGATGTGTGCTCTCCTGTCTTTTCACTTAGTTCAGAATCACTGTTGTAAAAATAATAAACTTGTGTAATGGTTTTTATTTTTTGAAGATATTTGTATATGCATTTACTAACTTGAACTTTTTAAGAACTCTCTAAAGGAAGTAGAAAAACAAACCTTTGTCTTTGTATTTCATAGATGAGAGGCAATATTGTTTGCTGGGTAAGACCATGGGCTTTGGAGTTATATCCATTAGGAATACTATCAAGTGTAAGTCACAGAAAATCTGACTAGCACAATTTAAAAAACAGGGGAGTGCACATATCTCTTTGACCTACTGATTTCATTTCCTTTGGATATATACCCAGTTGTGGGATTGCTGGATCACATGATAGTTCTAGTTTTAATTTTTTGAGGAACCTTCATACTGTTTTCCATGACTGTACTAATTTACATTCCCACAACCAGCCTGTGCAAAGATTCCTTTTTCTCCATGTCTTCACTAACACTTATCTTTTGTTTTTTGTTAACAGCCATTGTAACAGGAGTGAGGTGATATCTCATTGTAGTTTCCATTTGCATTTCCCTGATGATTAGTGATATTGAGCATTTTTTCATATACAAGTCAATTTGTATATCTTCTTTTGAGAAATGTCTATTTAGATCTTTTGCCCATGTTAAAAATCAGGTTATTAGTTTTCTTGCTATTGTTAGAGGTCCTTACATGTTTTGGATATTAATCCCTGTTACATGTATAGCTTGCAAATATTTTCTTCCATCCTATAGGTTGTCACTTAACTGTGTTGATTGTTTCCTTTGCTGTGCAGAGCTTCTTAGTTTGATTTAATCCCATTTGTCTATTTTTGGTTTTATTGCATATAATTTTAAAGATCATTTCCCAAAAAATCATTGCCAAGAACAGTGGCATGGAGTTCCCCCCATGCTTTCTTCTAGTAGTTTCAGAGTTGAGATACTGCACTCCTATGTTTATCACAGCACTGTTCACAATATGCCAAGATACATAATCAGCCTAAGTGTCCATCAATGGATGGATGGATGAAGGAAATATGGTATATGTACACAATAAATATTATTCAGTCATAAAAAAGAACAAAATTTTGTCATTTACGACAACATGGATGAATCTGTAGGACATTATGTTAAATGAAATAAGCCAGGCATAGAAAAACAAATATTGCATCTCACTTATATGTAGAATCTAAAAAAGTAATCTCGTAGTAGAGAACAGATTGGTGGCTACCAGAGGCTGGAGTGGATACGGGAGAGAGAACAATGGGGAGATGTTGGTCAGAGAATATATAATTACAGTTAGATAGGAGAAATAAGTTCTAGATCTCTATTGTACAACATGGTGACTATAGTTAATAAATACATACTCTTGAAAAATGCAAAGAGTGGATTTTAAATGTTCCCACCATGAAAATGATACCTATGTGAGGTATTACATTTGTTAATTAGCTAGATTTAACAATTTTACAATGTATATATACTTGAAAACATGTTGTACATGATAAATACATGCAATTTCATCTGTCAATTAAAAAATAGAGAACTTTTTTCTCACATCACAGGAAGTCTAGAAGTAGGTGTTTACTGTTACTAGTTTAGTGGCTCAACTTTTCTGTAATTTCTCTGCCACCCCGTCATTGTCATAAGATTGCAGCCTAGATCTAGGATTTGTAGTAACATTCAAGTCAGAAGGATGGGATAGCTTATATATATATGTGTAACTCAGTTATATATATGCCTCCAAAGGCATGTATGTAGACATATAGATATAGGTATATAGATAGATCTCTATACACACCTTAAAAGGCTTTTCCTTTTTAAAAACATATTTAATATTTATATATTTCAAAGAAGGGAAAATCTTCTAAAGAAGCTCCAAACAGGTTTCTGCTAATGTTCCAATAGCTGGAAATGGGTCATGTGATCACACGTAGCTGAAATAAGTCAAGCGACAAGGGAGTTAGGAAGGAGTGGGTATTGTGTTAACCAGTTAATAGTGTGTGCCATAGAAGTCAAATAAATTTGGATTCAGGTTCTAGTTCTATCAGTTGCTCACTATGTGGCTTGCATGTCAGGGCTTTCATCTGTAAAATGGGGACAATGATATTGTTACCTAATAGAGATGTTGGGCAGTCTAGTAAGAAGTGTTAAAGTACTTAGGACCTTGCGTCACACTTAGTACCCCGCAAAATATGTCAGCTATTATTCTGATCACCATTATCTTGGCAGAAAGCAATTGGATTATACCACAGGAAAAGATTATTTACTAACCTAACTGTTTCAACTACCGATTTCATCATTTTATCCTGCTTCTTACTATAGCCTTGAGCATGTAACTCCTCTTCTTTGATCACCATTAGTATATTCCAATGACTGAGCTCTCTGCGCCTTTCTGCAGCCTGTTTTCCTCTCCTTTCATTTACACATTCTTTTTTTTAAAATTATTATTATTATTATACTTTAAGTTCTAGGGTACATGTGCATAACGTGCAGGTTTGTTACATATGTATACTTGTGCCATGTTGCTGTGCTGCACCCATCAACTCGTCAGCACCCATCAACTCGTCATTTACATCATGTATAACTCCCAGTGCCATCCCTCCCCCCTCCCCCCTCCCCATGATAGGCCCCAGTATGTGATGTTCCCCTTCCCGAGTCCAAGTGATCTCATTGTTCAGTTCCCACCTATGAGTGAGAACATGCAGTGTTTGGTTTTCTGTTCTTGTGATAGTTTGCTAAGAATGATGGTTTCCAGCTGCATCCATGTCCCTACAAAGGACACAAACTTATCCTTTTTTATGGCTGCATAGTATTCCATGGTGTATATGTGCCACATTTTCTTAATCCAGTCTGTCACTGATGGACATTTGGGTTGATTCCAAGTCTTTGCTATTGTGAATAGTGCCGCAATAAATATACATGTGCATGTGTCTTTATAGCAGCATGATTTATAATCCTTTGGGTATATACCCAGTAATGGGATGGCTGGGTCATATGGTACATCTAGTTCTAGATCCTTGAGGAATCGCCATACTATTTACACATTCTTAAAAAGTCATCTATAGTTGCTTCTATATACTCACTTTCCATTTATCCTTGAGCTTTGCTGCCATCTGACTTTTGAGTCTGTCATTCTGCTGAGACTGTTTTTTCCAAAGTCACCAATAATTTTATGCTTGCTCTATCCATTAGTTCCTTCCCATCCCTTTCAACTTTTATGCAACATCAGGCCTTTAGCTACTCCTTTCTTCTTTAAACAGTCATCTCGTTTGTTTCACACGTCCACTTTTGCTTTGTTGACTCCCAGGCCTCTTCTTACTTGTGCTCTGCCTTCTTTGTATTATTCTTTTCTTTATCTATTCAAAATTTATTGAGCATCTGCTTTTTGGTGGGCACAATTCTGTTCTTGGGGATATCACATGAACCAAAACAGACAATCCTTGTTCTCATGAACTTAAAATCTAGTCGTGGAATTATTTTTCATGTAATCACACTAAATAATGTGTAATTACTAACCAAAACAATGCACCGAAAGGAAAGAACTTAACTGATTATGAGTTTTTTAAACAATGGGGCTGCCCTAGACTAGGGTATGAGTACAACATTTTCAGAGTCAGTGATAGTTGAGCTAGTGTCTGAAGATTGGGTAGGAATTATCCAATGGTACAAAACAACAGTGATCTAGATCAGGAAAAGGGGAGTGGTGACTCCTACAAAGTTTCTGTGATGGAAAGAAGAAACTGAGAAAGACCACTGTGGCTGGCGGAAGCAAGCAAAGGCAAGAGAGATCTAATATAAGAATGGTCTAGAGAAAAGGGCAGAGGTCAGACTTTGTTCTTTTTCCTAAGAGCAAGGGAAAACTCATCAAAAATTTTAAAAGGAGGAATGAGCTCAGAGTTGCATTTTAAAAAGGATCACTTTGGCTACAGTGTAAGGAGCCAGCTAGACATGAAGAACAAGAGAAAATGGTGTGCCTGAGACAATTCCTAGTTTTTTGCTTTTGGAAATGGATCAATGGTCTCATTTACTGACAAAGAAAACAATGGAATGGGGGGAATATTGTGAATTTAGTTTTGAGTACGTTGAGTTTGAGTTTCCCTTAATCTAATGTTTTGGAATATTAATATCCACCGACCTAGATGGTTTGAGCGTCAGGGACATATAGGTAGTACTTTGTACCATCGCATCTGAAAAGCACTGAATGTGTGCTCATTTCTTTTCCTTTGGAACTCACACATCTCTGTGTTCGTTATTGCATAGACTATTTTCTACCTGTATTTAACAATATAGAAATAATCATTAAGTGGACATTATTTGAGGTATGGAGACAAAGGTGAATAAGACATGATCTCTGCGCTTGTGAGTTCCTCCTCTGGCTGGGGAAACAGAGACATACAAAAATAGACACATAAAAAATCTGTGGTTGCACAAATGAGTGAAGAGTACATTCTATCTAACATTGTTAGAAGAAAGTGCTGAGAAGATAATATATGTGTAGGAGTCTCTGAAGAATATATAGCAATTTGACACCTTGTAAAGTGGGAAGAACAATGAAAATATATATTTTATGTTGATTTGGGTCTTATGGATAGTGCATGTGTTTAATGGATGAAGTTACCACTTTCGTATAATAGGAAATATATCGTTATTTTAGTTCCATCCCCCCTCTTAATTAAAGCCACCCAACTCATCCAAACAGCCTGTACCCCGTGAGCCCTACTGCTTGCAGTAGTCATTCTAAACCTCACCTTCATTGGTTCCCAATCCATTCTTGCACCATCCAATTCTAGCTTTTTACTTTATAATTTGATTTGATTCCACTTCTGACCATTTTGTTCTGGATGGTCTTTTTTGGTCTCTCTAATATTTGTTATTTTGGCCAATCTCAAAACTCTATTAACCTGCTGTCTCCTCCAACACCCACTTCACCTGCCATTTTCCCCTTTTCACAGAGGCTTTAGCATCAGGCAGGCCTGGATGTACATTCTGGCACTGTTACTCATTAGCCATTAAAACACTCTAAGCATCAATTTTGATATTTGTAATAAGTAGATGAAAATTCCCACATTGTAGGGTTGTTATGAGGATGGAACAAAGATACAGTGTCTGGCATATTAGTAGGTGATCAATAAATGTTAGTTCTCTTATCTGTGTGTAAAAAGATTTTCTGAAAGTTATATATATTTCCTACAGCTAAGCTATACATATAACTTTAAGAAATATAAGTTAACTATGAGGAAATCGTTTTATTTGTAGGCAAAAGAACTAAAATAATCCTTATATCAGTGCTTTTAGCATATAAGTACTATATTACCATTACTTTTTGTTGTTATCACTTATTTAATGAATCAAGGCAGGTGATTACTCATTACTATCTTATCCAGCCCTTTCACCAGATAAAAAAAATTCATTATTAATCAAAAACATATGTCATGTCATTGTAATGCATATAAAGAGATTGATCATATTGTAAACATGAATAATTATCTTTAAAAACTATCCCTCTTTAGGTAACATTTTCAGGTTTTTTAGCAACACACAATAATAATGCTGGAGTTCATGTAAGATTTCTCATCAATTGTATACTTGCCAGTACTTTAACTTTTCCGGTATGTTGGTCTTTGGCCCATTAACTTAGGACTGCTCCAGAGCTTTTATCTTGAGTTATAATAACTACAAAAGGGCTTTGAGTAAAGAGCTTTTGAGTCCCATGCAGCCCAGTAGAGAACCGTACAGCAGTCAGAACCAATTACTTGTGGGTGTTTGGAGACCAGCACACCTACAGCTATGGAGAAACATGATACTTCAGTCTTGAAACATAGAATGCCAAACCCAAATACTTTGCTGTGAGTTATGATGCTGCAACTACAGTATTGATTTGCTTCATTTCCACCGTATGTTTAAGCAGTATGTTTTTAATTTTACAGGACTTTATTTATGAGTAAATAATAAATTACAACTCGGAGGACCATTCCATTAGTGTCTTTGTGGGAGAAATATCTTTGCACGATTGTTCAGATTATGTCAGATTTGATACTTGTCAGGTGGTATTATATTGTTAATAAAGGTGAATTGTTTAGATATTTTGGTTCAGTTAAGATAAAAAAAAAAGAATCCTCTTTCTCTTAAGTTCAAAAATAATATTTCACCACATTTATTTTAGTTATATTTTATGGATAGCAGAGGGATCATTTGTTAATATTAGTGTTGTGTAGATAGAGAAACTGACACAGAATTCACGTATTTTTCTCCAGGTAAGTTGCTTCCACAAACATTCATATACCTTATCTTAGTTGATTATTGATATTCATTATTGAGTTTTTAGTCTTTAAGAATATTTTTTTGAAACAGCTGTTAGCCTTGACAATTTGTTGAGAGGCTATACAGTGCACTTCAGTGGTGTGAAGTACAGATTCTGGAGTTCAACTCCCTGACTTTTAGTTAGAAACCAATCAGATTACAAGCCAAGACCTCTGATTCCCTTTCAGGTGCTTTCCAGGGAGACAGCAATGTGGAATAAGACAAATCTTTACCATCGTGGCACTTCAGATATAGTGGAGAATACAACCATTGTACAAGTAATTAAAAGAGGGCTGTTAAAGTACAAGCCCAGGGTGCTGTCAGAGCATATAACTGAGGGACTTCACTTGGGCTTGGGTGAGGAAAGGCCTGCTTGAGGAATTGAAATCTCAGTTGAAAAAATGAAGATTAAGTCGGAGTTGACATGAGAAAGCATGGCAAGCTCAAGGGATTGCAAGATGTCTAACATGACTAAAGCAGAGTGGATTAGGTGGAGAATTGTGAGAAATGACACTGGAGGAGAAGGGGCCAGCTGTGTGGCATATAAGCTGTAATACGTTTCACTGTTTGAGAAACTCTCACTGTTATATCTCTGACAACTATGTTACAAAATATTTACTCCTTTTGCTTTATTTTCCTTACTCCAAATTTCGTTTTTTTCCTATTTGTTCTCACAATTCACCTGCATTTTATGTCATAACAGTGTTCATTTTATCCTTTTGCTAAATACTTCTTAGTTAGATTTTCATTAAATTCTCTCATATTTTTGTTGTGACTGCCAGCTCTGGCTTTTGGATACTAATAGAGCTGAATAAGGAAAACATAAAATATCAAAAACTGGACAGCCCAGTCAACATGCAAACATATATATTTTTTTGATCCTTGGCATACATGTCCAGACTTTTAAAGGTTTCTCATATTCTAGAAACTCAAGAGTTGTTTGTGTAGGAAACAGGGGCCTGGAGGTATTAATGCATATTCCAATGGCCTCATACCTTCTTTCGAGAATTTTGTTTTACGTAATGTAGTTTAAGAAGATCCGCTTTCATGATGGTGACTAACCCAAATCCTGATAGTGACTTTTGGGACATGACATAAATTTTATATTTATATAACTATAAGTATACATTCATATAATATGAAACATTATATGTTAGGGATATATTATTTTGCATATCAGTATAAGCATTAATATATAGTTCTATTCCACAGTGATGAAGTTTTACAAGGATGGAGCAAGAAGTGCCAGAATTAAAGTTTCAAAGTAATCAGTATAATTGATTAATAATTAAGTTGCACAAAATGTGGATAGTAACTGGCAACATAATGCTGTGATTATTCCTATTAGGTTTTCAAAAAATGGCAAAAACTAAATATGCTTCTGAGTAACTCCCCTACTATTTTATCTTTTTTACTAAATTGAGTTCTTTAAGGGTTTTAATTACCTGTTAAACATTTGCACTTTGATTTTCTGCAAACACCTGAAATTCACTAAGGTCCCAAACTGAATACTTTTTTCAATACTTCCATGCCCTGGTTTTCCTAATTCTTCTTTGCCTACATTGCTTGTCTCAGAAATAACTGTCCACCTTGCAGCCCAAGGAAGATTCCTTAACTTTTGTTCCACTTTCCCTCTACCACCAATATTTAATCTATGGCTAAGCCTTACTGTTTCTACGACCACAGATCTCTTAGACCTATCCTCTTATTTCTATCTGCGTGGTCACATGACCATTTCCCTGGGCTATTGCAATGGTCTTCCATTAAGTTTTCTCATATCTAGTCTTTTTTCTTCTGTTCACTCTGCTACATTAGTGCCAGAGTTATCCTTCCAAAACACAGATATGGTCAGGTCATACCATTACTGAAAACATTTTCAAACTTTTAAAGATTTCTCGTATTCTAGAAACGCAAGAATTTTTTCTCTACAATTTCCCCATAATAAAGTATGAGTTTTTTACCATTGACATTCTGGCATATTCCGACTCCTTCTGGTTTTTTAGACCATTGTTCAATTGGCAGAAGAAGTAAGAGTTCCTTTGTTCTGATCATTTATCACTATATCTACATGTCTGAGTTCTGTATAGTAGTCTGACTTATATAACCAATTAGTTGTGTATGTATTAGCATATTGTGAGTATTCGAGGTGATGTCTTAGTCATTTTTATAATCCATTGTTATGATCTGACTTTAATAAATGCTGGTTGATTTGAATTGAAATTAATTAGAAGAGCACTCCTTTCATAATATTTTTTCAACCTATACCTGTTATTGGACCTACACTTTGCACAAACCATGATTCCCTCCAAATATTTCCCACACCAAATTTTCTTTAATTTCCAACAAACTGTTTTGTATTATTCTGTATTAGCACTTAATGAAAATGAATAGAATAATCTACATATTCTTCATATGGTAAAATTTTAAGTAAATACTTTTAAATAATATACATTGGATGTTTCTTCTCACTACTTTTCCTAAAAAAAAAGAAAAGACAACACAAAATTATTTGCAACAAAGAAGAACATTCTTTTCAACATACCACTTAAATGATTTTGTCAGATATTTTGGCACCCCTACCTCTTTGTGTTTACATAGAGGTAGATATATGCAGACATAAAATAACCATTTTAATACCTTTTACTTACATGGTATATACTCAGTAAGTGTTTGTTAGTGACAATGATATACCAAGTTAAAATGAACTCTACTTAGGCCCAGCAAAAAGTAAGAGTTTGTGTTATTTCAGAAATAGAGTCTGACTTACATAATCAGTAGAAAGTTTATTTTCAAAAATGTATTTCCTTGAAGTCTTCCCTCATACTATATACAGAAATTAACTAAAAATGGATCAAAGGCCTGTGTATAAGAGCTAAAACTCTAAAATTCTTTTTAAAAATTATGTTTTAAACTGACACATTGTAGTTGTACATATATCCAGGGTATAATTTGATGTTTTGATACTTATTTATATTGTATAATGATCCAGTCAGGGTAGTTAGTATATCCATAATCTCATGCATTTATCATTTATTTGTGGTGAGAACATTCAGAAGCCTCTCTTCTAGCTATTTTGTAATGTACAACATTTTACTGTTAACCATAGTCACATCCACGCAATAAACATTGGAGTGTAGATATCTCTGACCTACTGATTCTATTTGCTTTGGATATATACCCAGTAATGGTATTTCTGGGTCATATGGTAGTTCTATTTTTAACATTTTGAGGAAACTCTGTACTGTTTTCCATTAATAGCTATACTACTTTACAACCCTAACAACAGTGTGTAAGTGTTCCCTTTTTCTCTACATCCCTACCAACATTTATTTTCTTTTGCCTTTTTGGTAATAATGATTCTAACTGAAATGAGATGATATCTCATTGTGGTTTTGATTCGTATTTCCCTGATGATTAGTGATGTTGAGCATTTTTTCATATGCCTGTTATCTGCTTGTATGTCTTCTTTTGAGAAATGTCTATTGAGATCTTTTGCCTACTTTTGAATTGGGTTTTTATTTTATTTTATTTTATTTTGTTTTATTTTATTTTATTTTTTTGCTGTTGAGTTGTTTAGTTCCTTATGAATTCTGGATATTAGCCCTTTGAGAGATGTATAGTTTACTATATTTTCTGCCATTATGTAAGTTGTCTCTTTACTCTGTCAGTCGTTTCCTTTGCTGTGCAAAAGCTGTTTAGTTTGATGTAATCACATTTGTCCATTTTTGCTTTTGTTGCCTGTACTTTTGAGGTCTTACTTGAAAAACCCTTGCCCAACCCAGTGTCACAAAGCATTTCTCATATGTTTTCTTCTAGTGCTGTCATAGCTTTGCATTTTACATTTAAGTCTGTAATCCATTTGGAGTTGATTTTTGGATATGGCAAGAGGTAGGGGGTCTAATGCCATTCTTTTACGTGTGGATAGTTAGTTTTCCCAGTACCATTTATTGAAGAGATTGTCCTTTCCCCAGTGTGTGTGCTTAGCACCTTAGGTGTCTGAATTTATTTCTGGGTTCTCTGTTGTGTTCCATTGGTCTATGTGTCTGTTTTTATGCCAGTACCATGCTGTTTTGCTTACTATAGCTTTATAGCATATTTTGAAGTCAGGTAGTATGATGCCTACAGATTTGTTTTATTTGTTCAGGATTGTTTTGGCTATTCAGGGTTTTTGTGTATGTATGTGGTTCCACATGAATTTTAGGATTTTTTTTTTTCTATTTCTGAGAAGAATGTCATAGGTCTTTTGATAGGGACTGCATTACACCTGTAGATTGCTTTGGGCAGTATGGCCATTTTAACAATATTAATTCTTCAAATCCATGAATACTAGATATCTTTTCATTTATTTGTATCCTCTTCACTTTCTCTTGTTAAAATTTTGTAGTGTGCAGTATAGAGATTTTTCACATCTTTGGTTGCATTGCTTCATAGATATCTTACTTTTTTGTAGCTATTATAAATGGAATTATTTTCTTGATTTCTTTTTCAGATAGTTTACTATTTGGATATAAAAATGCTGATGATTTTTAATATTGATTTTGTATCTTGAAACTTTACTGAGTTCATTTATTAGTTGTGATAGTTTTTTTGGTGGAGTTTTTGGGGTTTTCTATGTATAAGATCATGTTTTCTGCAAACAGGGATGACTTGACGTCTTCCTTTTCAATTTAGGTGCCTTTTGTTTCTTTCTCTTGCATAATTGCTATGGCTAGGACTTCCAGTACTATGTTGAATAGAAGTAGTGAATGTGAGTGTCCTTGTTTTCTTCCTGATTTTAGTGGAAAAACATTTTCCTCATGCAATATGATGTTAACTATGGGTTTCCCATAATGTCTTTATTGTTTTGAGGTACATACCTTCTATTCCTCACTTGTTGAGAGCCTTTTATCATGACAGATGTTGAATTTTGTCATCCTTTTTCTGTGTCTGTTGAAATGATCATATAGTTTTTGTCCTTATGTTAATGTGGTATATCAGTTATGGATTTGTGTATATTAAACCATCCTTGCATCCCCATGATGAATTCCATGATGTACTACTTTACAACCCTAACAACAGTGTGTAAGCGTTCCCTTTTCCTCCACATACCTACCAACATTTGTTTTCTTTTGCCTTTTTGGTAATAATGATTCTAACTGAAATGAGATGATATCTCATTGTGGTTTTGATTTGCATTTCCCTGATGATTAATGATGTTGAGCATTTTTTTTCATATGCCTGTTGTCAACTTGTATGTCTTCTTTTGAGAATTGTCTATTCAGGTCTTTTGCCTGTTTTTGAATTGGGTTATTTTTATTTTATTTTATTTTATTTTTGCTGTTGAGTTGTTTGAGTTCCTTATAAATTCTGGATATTATCCCTTTGAGAGATGTATAGTTTACTGTATTTTCTGCCATTCCATGATCATTCATTTGATCACAGTGAATAATTTCTTTAATATGCTGTTGAGTTTGGTTTGATAGTATCTTGTTGGGAAAGTTTGCCTCTATGTTCATCAGGAATATTGGCCTGTAGTTTTGTTTTTTTTGTTTTTTTTGTTTTTTTTGTCTGTGTGTCCTTGTGCAATTTTGGAATCAAGATAATGCTGACCTTATAAACTGAATTTAAAAGTATTTTCTCTTCTTCAATTTTCTGGACTAGTTTGAGTAGAATTTTTATTTCTTCTTCTTTAAATGTTAGATAGATTTCAGCAGTAAAGCCATCATGTCCTGAACTTTTCTTTGATGGAAGATGTTTTATTACTGATTCAATTTCCTAACTTGTTTTTGGTCTATTCAGATTTTCTATTTCTTCATAATTTAATCTTCGAAGGTTGTATGTGTCCAGGCATTTATCCATTTCTTCTCTGTGATCAAATTTGTTGGTATAATTATTCATAGTAGTCTCTTATGATCCTTTATATTTCTGTGGTATCAATTGTGATGTCTTCTTTTTCATCTCTGCTATTATTTTTTTTTTCTCTTTTTCTTAGTCTTGCTGAAGGTTTGCCAATTTACTTTTTCAAAAAACCAATGCTTCAGTTTATTAATCTTTTAAATTATTTTTCTTAGTCTCACTTTTAAAAATTATTTCCATCCTTCTACCAATTCTGGGCTTAGTTCGTTCTTGTTTTTCTAGTTCCTGGAGGTGCATCATTGGGTTGCTTATTAGAAATCTTTCTTCTTTTTTAAGGTAGGTGTTTATTGCTACAAGCTTCCCTGCAGGAATGGCTTTTGCTGTGTCTTGATGTGTTTCCATTCTCGTTTGTCTCAGGAAATTTAAAATTTCCCTCTTAATTTTCTTTAACCCTTACCTCACACTGTATACAAAAATTAAGTCAAAGTGGATTTAAAAACCTACATATAAGGTCTAAAACTATAAAATTATTAGTAAAACACATACCAGTAAATCTCCATGAGCTTGGATTTGGCAACAGATTCTTAGATATGACACCAAAAGGATAAGTGACAAAAGAAAAATAATAAATTGGACTTCTTCAAAATTAAAAGCATGGAAAGGCTCTATCAAGACAGTGAAAAGAAAACCCATAGAATGGGAAAAAGTATTTATAATTATATATCTGATTAATACCTAATATCTATACTATACAAATAACTCTTACAACTCAACAACAAAAATACATCTAATTTTTAAAAAATCTCAGAGAACTTGAACAGCTAATTCTCCATAGAAGATATACAAATGCTTTGGGAGGCTGAGGCAGGAGGATCGCTTGAGGCCAGGGAGACCAGCCTGGATAGTATAGTGAGACCCTATCTCTACAAAAACTAAAAAAGATTAGATGGGCATGTTGGCATGTGCTTGTAGTCCTGGCTACACGAGAGGCCAAGGTGAGATGATTGCTTGAGCCCAGGAGTTCAAGGCTGCAGTGAGCTGTGATAATGCCACTGCACTCCAGCCTGGGCAACTGTGTAAGACCCTGTCTCAAAAAAAAAAAAAAAAAAAAAAAAAGGAATAAAAAAAAAAAAAAGAAAAGAAAAAAAAGAGAAATGCAAATCAAAACCACAGCGAGATACCACTTTACACCTACTAGGATGGTCATAATTAAAGGAAGATAACAAGTATTGTAAGGATATAGAGAAATTGGAACCCCTATACATTGCTGATGGGAATATAAAGTTGTAAACCACTGTGAAAAATGATTCCTCAATAAGTTAAACTTGGAGTTACCGTATGACTCAGCAAATTTACTCCTACATATGTACCCCAAATAATTGAAAACCGGTATTCATACAAATACTTGTATCCAAATGTTTATAGCAGCACTATTTACAAAGCCAAAAGGTAGAAACAACTCAAATGTGCATCAGTTGATGAATGGGTAAATGGCCATTCTTCCATGGTCCATACATGCAGACCATGGACTAATAATATAATTCAGCAATAAGAAGGAATGAAGCACTGAAACGTGTTACAACACAGATGCACTGTGAAATCATTATGCTAAATGAAAGAAGCCAGACACAAAAGGCCACATTTGTATGATTCCATTTTATATGGAATATCCAGAATAGGCAAATCCATGGAGACAAGAAAGCACATTAGTGGTTGACTCACATAATGAGTGACTGCTTAATGGGTGTGGAATTTCATTCTAGGGTGATGAAAAGGTTCTGGAACTACATGATAGTGATGATGGCACAATGTTGTAAATGTTCCTGATTCCATTGAATTGTACACTTTAAAATTGCAAAACTAGTAAATTTTATGTGTGTTTTACCTCATTAAAATATTTCTTTTAGTTCTTGGGTGGTGTAGGATAGGCAGGTAGATTGTTGCTTACACAGGATGGCAATATGTTGTAGTGGAAAGAGCATGAAAGAGACTGAGAGGAAATTTGGGTTCTAGAGCAAACTTTACTATTGACTCACCTCAAAGCTTTGGGAAATAAATTGTGCTCTCTCCCTGGGTCTTGGTTTTTCTGGCTCTAAAATGAAGGGTTGCTATTTCATGAAATCTAAATTCCCTGTCAGCTTTAAAATTCTTCAATTGAAGTTACAAATATTGATTTTGAATCCAAGATTCTTACTATGTTTTGTCTTGTTCCTGTGTCAGTTTACAACAATAGAATAAGTGTGTTTCTAAAATTATAATAAAATTATATGTTGAATTTGGTTATATTCAACATATAATGTAAATGTAACCCATTTACAAATGTATACCAGTTATGTAAATCTCACAATGTGACTTGTAACTAGGTAGTCAATAAATCCCCAAAGTAATAAAAAAATGTAATAGCATATTTGTAAGGAGTATTTCCTTTTTTTATGCAACATTTTTTGATACTTAATATGTTAGGAATGTGAACTTTTAACTCATCAGACTATTGTAACATATTTGAAAATTATAGTAATTTGATTAAAATGTTGCCTATAAGGCAAAAGGCTTAGTTAATAGAATCCATATGTAATTAAAATGCAGAACTAAATGTAATCAGACTCCAGTGACTAGTGCCTTCATATTGATAGTTTTACAGTGGCCTCTGGGGTTGAAAGTTTAAATGTTACAGAATGTAACAACATTGCAGAAAACAACTTAGGCTGGCAATTTAGCTGTTTGAAAATCATCAACAAAGTTACTTGATAAGATGTGACTTTCACATTCTAGATTCTCATCATTTCATGAATAGGTACTGTTGGCAGGTGGTAGAAGCACAAGACTAGTGTGCCAGTGGAGGACTATGCTCTGCAGCACTGTTATATAAGCAGATCCAGATGAAGGTCCCTGCTAGAAGCCAAGCCACTGCCTTCTTTTCTTTTTTCTTTCTTAATAACAGAGTTGCTTAATTTGGGTGAATTCATTTGAATCATATGAAAGTTATAGACACAACACTATGCACCAAGCCACAAAAAAAAAGTTAATTTTTTTTTCTGGAACTTAAAAAAATTATTTTCTCTGGACAGTTTTAAGAGTTGACATCCTGTGTTAGAGTTCTCTAATCATCACCAGCACAATTTACAATCAGAACACACAGAGAGCCAGTTCAGACCAGCTCATCTGTTGATCTTGGCAGAGACCCTTCATTTCAGTGTGTGCAGCTGCCACTTGAGAGTTGAAGGGACTCAGCAGAGAGCGAGAGGAGGGTGGGATGCAAGGCTGGTCAAGGCATGAACACTTGGGCCTGCTCCATTTCAACAGTTGTATGTTGCTTAAAAAAATAGTCTTTTTTATTATACTGCCTCCCCGCCTCCCCTTAACCTGAAATTAAACGAGGACCTCTCATGAGCCACTGCGCTCCAGGCATAAGAAATTGTAATGTCTGGCTTCCAGAAACTGTCCCGTCAAAATGTGCTTCTGATTAGGTGGCTTAATTACAGCTGTGAAAACAATGTTGATTTAGGCCTCAAGATTCCAGGGCATGTCAACCGTTATTAGCTAACCTTGGACTGAATCCATCATTTTAAAACTCTGTACCACTAAAGTCACCCCGTTTGACAACTTTTTATTTAGGTGGAAAGATTGCCAGAAGCAACACATTTTACGCAAAATATTGTTCAGTGCACAATTTCAACTGCAACACCATTAGTGGACATTAAAGAGATAGTTAACTTTGCACTTTATCAAGAACAAGGAAGTGCTGTTTATAAAAACAGTAAGTTTTGAATCGTATTTTTAAAGAGTTGACTGACATAAGAATTAATTTTAATTCCTTTAATTCAGTTTTATTTCAAATCCAGCATGTTGGTTTAACCACCCAATTTTATTACACCTAAATTTTCCTGACAGTTTCATTTGCTGTTAGGAAATAAAATTGCAATTTTTTCAACATGGGAAATAATGGTTAGTTTAAAAAATGTTGTGTTTGAAACTGCCTTTGCCTCAAGCTGGTCCAGACACAACCTCAGTTTACTTTTGGAAGGAAATGAACCTCATTAAATAGTTTTTAATATTTTAATATAAGTAAATTTTTTCATAGTGAGAAAGCTTATTAGACTCATGTATTTACACCTTCCAGGGAAGTAAAAGTTGTAATAATTAGATGATTCCAATGCTTTAGAATTTTCTATACAATTGTCACTGGTATAAATATGGTAACTATATATTGCAAGTAGTTCCAATTCCATTGTATTTTCGATGTCTAAAATTCCCCTTATATACTATGAATAATTTTTGTCAGCACTTTTAAAGTGGACATTATTTTAAAATACATTACTAAAAAGCACATTGGGGACTTGAACAACAAACATAAAGAGTCATAATTCTCATTATAACTTTGGAATAAAGTTTTGCTTGAAAATGCAGAATTTATGCCAAGCTGAATACCTAAGAGAGAGAGAGCTAAATGATTTCTTTAAAATGAAATCTCCCACACCCAAGACATTAAATACAGTGACGTGGGTGGTCAAGGCACATCTTTTTCTACTGGGTAAACTCATTGAGTATTTAACTCCCTCACTCTGAATCATGTATGGACAAGGAAACTTTTGTCCAAGTTGAGTTAAGAGTTAATACATAGATAATTAATTGTAAGGAATGGATGGGTGAAAAGATGGATTGGTAATACAGTATGTATGTCTTAAAAGAGAAAGAGGAGCAACTTATTCAAAGTAGAGAACAAATTGGTAATCCCATAATCTAAATAATATCAGTAACACCTAATTGCCAGATACTGAAGAGACACTTTACACCCATTACCTACCTCATCTATTATTTAATTTAATCTTTATACCAGTCTTATGAGGGAAATGTTATTTCCTCATATTGCAGATGAGGCAACTCAGTCCCAGAGAGAATATGTAATTTGCTCAGTATCATGCTGTTTGGGTCTAGATTGGAACCCCTATGTGTGTGTTCAAAACGCATGCTCTAAACTAAAGATAGGAATAGATTTTCTTTTTGAAAATGAATTCCAGGTTATGAAATAGCGGGGAAAAATTAAGAATGACCACGTTTACATGGAGTGTGCCTTACTCTGTGTATACACTATTAATAGAGAAGTGCATTTAAGCTTAAATAAAAGTTTTACAGTTTTCTATGGAAAAAACCCTAATTTTTTTTCTTTTAAAAAATGACTGTATATAAAGACTGACAAATTCACTGGATCTGTGGTTAAGGCCTTTTACCTAGAACAAAAGGATCTTCCTCTTTCGTTTTGAAGTTACTTTATGCACAGAGAATTGAAAGTGTACATCCTTCCATGTTAGACTGGTTTGAAGTTTGGATATATTGCGTTTGTTCTTAAGATTCTATGTTAGCTGAGAAATTGGGAAGAAATAGCTGTCTTTCCCAGAACTTTGGCTTAGGGCATACTTTGATAGAATCTGAATTCAGCTTATTCTTTTGGATATTCTTTTGTTCTCAATGTTTGCCTGACACCAATTGGAAAGATACCCTTCCAGAATGTAAAGGGCCAACTAAGGTTACAGGACTTTATTTTTCTAGTCTCTACCACTTTATTTTTGATGAGTTCTACTAAAAATATGAATTTGTTTGAAAAAAATGCCATATGGGTTGTATACACAATAGACTTTATTTAATTTTTTCATGATAAAATGATTGCCTGGATATATCATTCTGTGGTGGCTTATGACCTAATTTTAAATGATCTTTTATTAAATAATATATTATAGATTATAGATTCTTATGATTATAATTATGTACACCCTAGCTGGTTTTGCCTCTTCTTGATAATATAACCTTTTTTTTGAGAAAAGAAAATGGCCCAAGAAGGAGTTTTGAAGAATTATATCTACACCTATTTATATCTCTCTACTGTATCCAAATAGATAATATCCGTATAGATATAAATATTCTCACTATTTCATGGTATTATACTATTTTGGCTATGGAGTAATCACTTTTTAATATCTTAATTCATGTACTTATATATTCTGATTCATAATTATTTTCATACAGAATCCTCCAGTTGTAGAAATATGGTATTTATCCTACACAGATGAAAAAAAAGAAAAGAAAATCCTGCAGAATATTTGAAGTCAGATTGTTGAAACAATTCAACTTTTATAAGTTCACATAGTTTGCTTTTTTTTAATGGCACTGCTAATAAAGGACATCAGGTGTATATAATTCTTCTCAGCAATGATTCAAAAGAGTTTAAATTGGTCACCATTTCAATAACAAAAATGCATGAAAAAGTATAGGGTAGTTATTTATTAGAAGCAGCCATTAAGTAAATCTCACAGTCTTGTTTATCTCTATCTCATATGGATCCCTCAGGCTGGGAGTGGGGGAAGCCTAGAGAAAAGAATTTTTACTCCCACCACTTCCCCAAGCAGAGTGACTTTACTTTTATGTCATTTAGAAATTAAATTTTGGAATAAGATTTCATGTAATAAATGCATTCTGCTACTTAAAAATTTGGAAGCTCTAGTCCATCCTGGAATAACTGCTCTGTTAAATAAGTAGTTATTGGAGACGCCCCACAACAACTGATCTGTTAAAAAAGTAGTTTAATATGTCGTAGAGTATCAATTACATACGCAAGGCAAAAAATAATGAAAAAGGAAGGATAATTTCATGATAACTTCTACACTTTGTAAAATTATTTTATTTGTTTCATGACTGCTTGAAAACCTGAAAATTTAATACTTGTTTTTGTTTCTTCCAACAAAAACATGTTTGCTTTATTCAATGCGTACACTTTTTTTGGCACTACTTGGTACAGATCTTGATTATTAATGCCATACAACTTTATATCATTTGTTTATGGAAGACAAGCAATATGCATAATTTTGCTAAAAGTGTAAATTATCTTTGAAATAATAAAATATATGTAAGTATATGTTTTATAGTCTGTATTTCATATTTGACCTTTATAAACTTAATGAGTAAAGCCCTTTTTTTTTTTTTTTTTTCCTTGGAGGAGTTTCACTCTGTTGCCCAGGCTGGAGTGCAGTGGCGCAATCTTGGCTCACTGCAACCTCTGTCTCCCAGGTTCAAGCGATTCTCCTGCCTCAGCCTCCCAAGTAGCTGGGACTACAGGCACGTGCCACCATGCCCGGCTAATTTTTGTATTTTTAGTAGAGATGGGGTTTCACTATGTTAGCCAGGCTGGTCTCAAACTCCTGACCTCATGATCTGCCCGCCTCGGCCTCCCTAAGTGCTGGGATTACAGGTGTGAGCCACCACACCCGGCCTTAAAGACTTTTCTTAATAATATACTGAAGCATGGATTTCCCACCCATAGTATTTGATATACTTGTAGAACTCAGAATCTTATCTACTTAAGCTGCAAGTCAGTTAAGGTCATTTCTCTTTTTCAATGATTGAAGGGAATTTACCAGGGAAAGGAAGGACACTGGTAACTGACTTGACTTCCCAGCTTCCCACATAAGGAAGGATACACACAGTAATTTCTTAATGGGAATAAGGGTTCGGTCCCTTTGCACAAAGTCAAACTTGCAGAGCAAATGTGGGAACCAACAACGATGTAAAAAGGTAGTAATCTATCAAACATCTCACTAATTTTCTCTCTCCATCTCCCTCACCACAACTTATACATAGTCACTGTTACTATAGCTTTATCTCCTCAATATTTCTACCCTTTATTTTTGAGGTACAGAGAAATTGAAGGAATATGCTCCTAATTTTGTGTGGTGGAAAGCAAACTGGACTGTGGAGTCAAGAGCTAAGAACTTGCGTCTAGTCCCAGCTACTCAAGAAGATCAGGAGAATTGCTCGAGCCTAGGAGTTCAAGACGAACCTGGGCAACCTAGTGAGACCCTATCTCAACAAAACAAAACAAAACAAAACAAACATAGAGTTAAGAAGTTAATCTTCTTACTGCCAACATTAGCTATATGACCTTGGGTGATTAACCTCTCTGGCAGTTCCCACGACTGTAAAAGGAGGAGATTGGACTAGATAATCTCTAAGGTGCCTTCTAGTACTAAACAAGTGTTTTCCCATTCACTTCATTATTATTTCTGTCATAACCTTCCATGCCACTTAAAAATGTCCCTCTCAGGGCCTTGTGCCACCTAAGTGTTACCTCCTCCAGCCGGCAGGCTATTCCAGAGGATTCAGATCATTAACAACAGTAATAGCATATGTTTGAGTCTCTGTTTTTTAGAATAACAAACAAAATGAGTGTTTAAATATTTAAAGATTTTCACCTTTGAAATTGAATATTTAGCAGTCCGGAATGCATAGAAAAGTTCGTGTATTGCTTAATGGAGCTCACCAGTAGTGATTTAATACTTGGTTAACTTATTACTTTGTTTAACACTTCTGGACACCATTGTGATTTTAACCATTTACACAGTTTAAACTTGTTTTCATTCTTATTCACATTTAATTTGCACCCATAATATACCATTGGATAGATAGGAAACATTTAAAAAAACACTGAGTTTGAAATTCAGTGATAATAAGGAACCTCAAAAAAGATAATTAGGGTAATTTACCTCAGTCTTCAACAGATCCACAAGTTCCATTCATCGGATCAAAATTCTTATACCAATGCTTGATATTTTTAATGTTTTAAAGCCAGTGTTAAGAAGAGAGAATTGTGATAACTTTATTCAGATTGGCTGTACATTTATTGAAAATCAAGTGCTACACTCTTCACAATAGCAAAGACTTGGAACCAACCCAAATGTCCATCAGTGATAGACTGGATTAAGAAAATGTGGCACATATACACCATGGAATACTGTGCAGCCATAAAAAAGGATGAATTCGTGCCCTTTGTACGGACATGGATGAAGCTGGGAACCATCATTCTGAGCAAACTATCGCAAGGACAGAAAACCAAACACCGCATGTTCTCACTCATAGGTGGGAATTGAACAATAAGATCACTTGGACACAGGAAGAGGAACATCACACACCAGGGCCTGTCATGGGGTTGGGGGAGCGGGGAGGGATTGCATTAGGAGAAATACCTAACGTAAATGACGAGTTAATGGGTGCAGCACAACATGGCACATGTATACATATGTAATAAACCTGTGCATTGTGCACATGTACCCTAGAACTTAAAATATAATTAAAAACAAGAAAGAAAATCAAGTGCTACAATATATAATTTGAAAAAAGTGCTAGACAGTAGCAGTCTGAAACCCTTTTAACTAGCCATTTAGAAACAACATACACAATATTATATAAAAGAAGACAATTCATTTTTAAGCATAAAATGCAAAGAACTAATATAAGGTTACCAGTTAAAAGGGTTACTGAGCTATTAATTTGTTTTTAAAATTAGTTTGTTTTTACTTAAATTCACATTTTATTATTTAAAAAAGCACACATTGACCACATTGCTTTTTAACATGTTCAGCCACATTTGAATTCTTTTTCTTTTTAAATATACCACGCTCTCCCCCATGAGCCTTTATATATATGCTGATTTCTTGCTTGGAATAGTATTTTCAACTTCTCACCTACTTGATTTTTTCCCAAGTTTTTTTTTTTTTTTTTTTTTTTTTGAGATGGAGTCTTGCTCTGTCGCCCGGGCTGGAGTGCAGTGGCCGGATCTTGGCTCACTGCAACCTCCGCCTCCCGAGTTTACGCCATTCTCCTGCCTCAGCCTCCTGTGTGGCTGGGACTACAGGCGCCCGCCACCTTGCCCGGCTAGTTTTTTGTGTTTTTTAGTAGAGACGGGGTTTCACCGTGTTAGCTAGGATGGTCTTGATCTCCTGACCTCGTGATCCGCCCGTCTCGGCCTCCCAAAGTGCTGGGATTACAGGCTTGAGCCACCGCGCCCGGCCGATTTTTTCCCAAGTTTTTAATCCCAAGTCTCTCCCCCAAACATCCTGTTGTATAATTATGACATTAATTGTATCGTATTACAATTGATTTTTAGTTGACTAATCCTATTCTAGAAGTGCTATGTGAGTAGGAGATTGCCCTATTCCTAGATGTCACCGCAATACCTAACACTGGTAGATAAGGAATAGGTTTGCTGAAAATTCCATTATAAATTCCAAATTATGTGGCTCAAGTTAAAGTTCATAAGCCTATTTGGAAGTTCAGATACCAAAAAGCAATGGCTGTAATTGGTCTTCTGTCTCTATGGATCCAGAATTTCTTTATTAATAAAGTCATCTGGTATGTCAGATTGTTATCGAAAATGTCATGTTTCTGTGGTCTCCCCACCCCTTTCTTAAGGGGAGGAGAAAGGAAAAGAGACAAATTGCTGTTGTGTGGTTGTATTTGAATTGTTCACCTGAGATCAGGAATTGTGTCTTTGTTTTTACCTTATTCAGTGCCTAGCATACTATTGGAGTACAATAAATAAGTAATAATGGTGAGGAGTATACTAGTAAACAATCTGTAGCCCTTAAAAGTAATGCAAAGAATGGAAGAAATATTCTTTTAAGTTCTAAGTTCAGGTAAGAGAGTGCTTTGGGATATGTTTTTGAGTTCAGTAGGAATCATAATTTCTGCAACAAATCGTCCTTCTGTGTTGACATTCCATATCCTTAAGAAGAAAATACTGAATTATTGTGCTTTCCCAGAAGAAATATAGAGAAAGATACAGGGTATTGTAGAAATTTTAAACTATGATCAAACTCTCCTACAACATTAATAGCAATGTAGAATGGTAAGTTAAAAAAAGAAAAAGAAAAAGAAAAAGAAACAAAGCAATTCAGGAGGCAGGTGGTAAGAATGTCATCCCACCTGAGAATAGCTGTGAACTCTGAGCTTTAACTGCTGAACCCAAACCAAGCTGTTTAAGGAGATGGGTCCTGAGTTAAACTGCTGGCTGTCTTGTCAGCTTTGTTTGATGTTACTTTTCCCTCTGAAGATTTTGTGTTTCATACCAAGTTCATGGCAACATAAGAATGGTTCTATATTACATGTGTGTTTCTCTAGCAGCTTTGCCTTTATTGTCACTGATATATTTAATTCAGTGATCCTAGTTGGCATGGTGGCAGTTTGGTATTTTCATCAGTTTAAGGATGAGAAGAGCAGAGATATTTAAAAGGAAATGTCAAAAGACTTTTTCTTAGATCAGTGCCAGAAAAAAACACCTATTTATGATTTAGAACTTATGAGATACGTATAGGGTACATCAGACAGAGAATGATAAGAAATTGTGCTTGCTTTTATTTCTGCAAATGGTGGGAATATTACGTGTTTAAAAAGACCGGGTTATTGATATGAAATAATTTAACAATTAAACATATAATATATAATAGTGAGTAATTAATACTTGTATATTTAGAACCAGATGCAGGTCTAAGTATATTTTTGATTTTGCAAAGCTTGGGGTCTGGAAGTCAGATATCGTGTATTATTCAACCTTATAGGCTTAGCAGCACCCACACTGTACCTGACTCATTGTTAAGTGCCCAGCGAAGGTTTGTTGAATCAGTCAATAAATTATCTTCCCTTTTGAAGAATTCTAAAATCTTTTAGAGCTCTTTCTCTTCCCATCTTTTATGCAGGCAAGATAGTTGTGTCTGCACACGGATTGAATACAAAAAGGCATAATGCAGAGTTGCTGATTTGATGGAACTTATAATCAGTTGGTGAGTCAGGACAGACTCTTATAGTGCAACAAAGTGATAAATGCTCATGGGGTTTGAAAAGATAAGTTTATTTGAAATGAGAGGGTTAGGGAATATTTTTAAGAAGTTGTATTTGTGCTTGATTTTGAAGGAATGATAGGGTTTGAACAAGGAATTCTAGGCAGGGAGAACTATGTGAACAGAAACAGGATGCCACTAGCCTATAAGAGAGTAAGGTTAAACTACGTGTTGTTTTTTCTTTTGCAGTAATGTTGACGTTTTTCTTTCTTTCTGCAGTTCTTTACAATTTTAAAAATATACCCATGTACATACCCTTACAGTTTTTTTGTGATAAATGTTATATTTGTAAGATTCAGAAAAGTTAGGGGATTTTCTTTGCGTCATCTAGTTATTAAACCAAAGAGCTGAGACTGCTGGCTTTTTTTTTTTTTTTTTTTTGAGATGGAGTCTCGCTCTGTTACCTAGGCTAGAGTGCAGTGGCGCAATCTCAGCTCACTGCAAGCTCCGCCTCCCGGGTTCACGCCATTCTTCTGCCTCAGCCTCCCGAGTAGCTGGGACTACAGGCACCCGCCACCACGCCCGGCTAATTTTTTTTTTTGTATTTTTAGTAGAGATGGGGTTTCACCGTGTTACTCAGGATGGTCTCGATCTCCTGACCTTGTGATCCGCCCGCCTCGGCCTCCCAAAGTGTTGGTATTACAGGCGTGAGCCACCGTGCCCGGCCAACTGCTGGTTTTTTGTAAACCACTGTGGCTATTGTTTTTCTTTTTGGCGTAAGTCATCTACACCTAATTGTTGAAACCCTCTTGTGACCACTGGAAAGTATCTTTCAGGTAAAGGCATAATCTATGAACATGAAACAGAAGAGGACTTGTGGATATATAATTTTTGAGCCAGAGGGTTGCTAAAGTGCTGTAAAAAGAAAGGATGGGGAGGAGGAGAAGGATTAGTTAACATTTATCCAATACTTTCCATGTGTGAGACATTGTCAGGGCCTTAAATGTGTTAATGTATTCAATACTTACAACACCCTTATGGGGATATATTATTTTTATGAACTCTTATTATACCATATTGCTTATTAGGTATTGAAGCAAATATTTGAACACAGGCAGTCCAGCTCAAGAGCCCATTCATAGTAGCTAGGCAGGCAGGTTTAAATGAAAGGATGCCTGTAAGGTTCCTGTTATTATTGTTAATGCCATTTCCTTTATGTTGTAATCAATTGAGGATAGATACAATTTTTACTTGTTTTCAAAGTAGGAGGGAACTACCAAGGCCACAAAGTAACTCCTTTATTCTAGGCAGAGCATTGTAGTTGGGTTAGAACTCTTATAGCTTTGAATTAGAGTGCCTTTTGATGGGCATTTTTGTACCTCTGCCTAAGTAAATGTTATTTAGTTAGGTTTCAAGATATGTTGTTAAATGCTTGACTTATTGATGACACGGAGAGATAGCACTTTTATATATAAACACTTTTTTTTTTCAGAATTACAGAGTTTTGTTGTTTAGGTTATACAATTAGCAGTTTAATCTGCCTCAGTTTTATTGTATCAATAAAAATCTGTTATAATAAAATTACATTCGTTTAGAAACTAAAAAACATAATTGTAACAAGTCAAACTGTGGTGGGATTTTAGAAAGATAACAAATACCTATCATATGAATTTGGATAATGGAAGAACAAGTGATGTGTGTCACCATTGTTATAAACCCTTTCTATATATATTTATTAGAAAATTATAGTTGCATTAGAAATTCTGAGACCTTAACATTCATAGACATTAAAAATTTATGGGTGTTTGTGGAATTTATGGATAAAAGCTTATGTTATGACATCACTTAATACACTTTAAAAACACCCTACTTGTATATCCATTAAACAGTATTTTCCCATTTCCCCCATCTCCCTAGATCCTGGCAATCACCATTCTATTTTTTCTCTATTATTTTGACTACTCTAAGTATTTCATGTAAGTAGAATTCTATAGTATTTGTCTTTTTGTGACTGGCCTATTTCACTTAGCATAGTGTCCTCAAGGTTCATACATGTTGTAGCATAGTAGCTAGCATGTGTCAGCATTTCTTTTTTTTTTTTTCTTTTTTTTTATTATTATACTTTAAGTTCTAGGGTACATGTGCACAATGCGCAGGTTTGTTACATAGGTATACATGTGCCATGTTGGTGTCTTGCACCCATTAACTCATCATTTACATTAGGTATATCTCCTAATGCTATCCCTCCCCCCTCCCCCCACCCCACGACAGGCCCTGGTGTGTGATGTTTCCCTTCCTGTGTCCAAGTGTTCTCATTGTTCAATTCCCACCTATTAGTGAGAACATGTGGTGTTTGGTTTTCTGTTCTTGTGATAGTTTGCTGAGAATGATGGTTTCCAGCTGCATCCATGTCCCTACAAAGGACACAAACTCATCCTTTTTTATGGCTGCATAGTATTCCATGGTGTATATGTGCCATATTTTCTTAATCCAGTCTTTGATTGATGTACATTTGGGTTGGTTCCAGGTCTTTGCTATTGTGAATAGTGCTGCAATAAAGATACGTGTACATGTGTCTTTGTAGCAGCATGATTTATAATCCTTTGGGTATATACCCAGTAATGGGATGGCTGGGTCAAATGGTATTTCTAGTTCTAGATCCTTGAGGAATCGCCACACTGTCTTCCACAATGGTTGAACTAGTTTACAGTCCCACCAACAGTGTAAAAGTGTTGCTATTTCTCCACCTCCTCTCCAGCACCTATTGTTTCCTGACTTTTTAATGATCGCCATTCTAACTGGTGTGAGATGGTATCTCATTGTGGTTTTGTTTTGCATTTCTCTAATGGCCAGTGATGATGAGCATCTTTTCATGTGTCTGTTGGCTGCATAAACGTCTTCTTTTGAGAAGTGTCTGTTCATATCCTTCGCCCACTTTTTGATGGGGTTGTTTGATTTTTTCTTGTAAATTTGTTTAAGTTCTTTGTAGATTCTGTATATTAGCCCTTTGTCAGATGGGTAGATTGCAAAAAGTTTCTCCCATTCTCTAGGTTGCCTGTTCACTCTGATGGTAGTTTCTTTTGCTATGCAGAATTTCTTTTGTAAGGCTGAATAATATTCCATTGTATGTATACACCACATTTTGCTTATTTACTCATCCATTGATGGACTTGGGTTGCTTCCTTCTTTTAGCAATTGTGAATAACGTTGCTACAAATGTGGGTATACAAATATCTCTTCAAGACCCTACTTTCAGTCCTTTCAGGGTTATACCCAGAAGTAGAATAGTTGTATCATTTGGTGATTCTATTTTTAATTTCTTGAGGAGCTGCCATACTGTTTTCTACAGTGTTGTGCTATTTTACATTTCCACTAACAGAACAAAGATCCTAATTTCTCCGTCTCCCTGCCAACACTTGTGATTATCTGTTTTTTTTTTTTTTTTTTGCTGTTCTAATGGGTATGAGGTAGTATCTCATTGTAGGTTTGATTTGCATTTCCCTAATGATTAGTGATGTTAAGCATCTTTATATGTGGTTATTGGTTTGTATATTTTTTGTAGAATGTTGATTCAAGTCCTTTGCCCATTTTTTAAATCAGGTGTTTTGTTGTCATTGAGTTTTAGGAGTTTTCTATATATTCTGGATATCAATCCCTTAACAGATATATGATTTGCAAATATTTTCTCCTGTTCTGTAGGTTGCCTTTTTACTCTGTTCATAGTGTCCTTTGATGCACACAGTTTTAAAATTATCAGGAAGTTCAATTTGTCTATTTTTTTTCTTTTGTTGCCTGTGCCTATGGTGTCAAATTCCAAAAATCTTTGCCAAATCCAGGGTTGTAAAGCTTTCACCCTGTGTTTTGTTCTAAAAGTTTTATAATTTTTGGTCTTACATTAGGTCCTTGATCCATTTTGGTTTAATTTGTGTACATAGTGTTCTTCATTCTTTCTTTAATGAAGTTCTTCAACTTCATTCTTTTGCATGTGGACATCCAGTTCTCCTAGCACTGTTTGTTGAAAAGACTTTTTTTTCCCCATTAAATGGTGTTGACATCCTGTCAAAACTCATTTGACCATTATCTGATGCTTTACTTCTCAGCTCTCTATTCTGTTCTATTGGTCTCTATATCTGTCTTTCTGCCAGTACACGCTGTTTTGAATACTGTAGCTTAGTAGTAAGTTTTGAAATCACGACGAGTGAGTCCTCCAACTTTGTTCTTCTTTTTTCAATATTGTTTTGGGTGTTTCCAGTCCCTGGAGATTATATATGAGTTTTAGGATGGATTTTGCTTTTTTTTTTTTTTTTTTTAGAGACAGAGTCTTGCTCTGTTGGCCAGGCTGGAGTGCAATGGTGCAATCTCAGCTCACCACAATCTCCATCTACTGGGTTCAAGCTATTCTCCTGCCTCAGCCTCCCAAGTAGCTAGGATTACAGGCATGTGCCACCAAGCCTGGCTAATTTTGTACTTAGTAGGGACGGAGTTTCTCCATGTTGATCAGGCTGATCTTGAGCTCCTGACCTAGGTAATCCACCTGCCTTGGCCTCCCAAAGTGCTGAGATTATAGGCATGAGCCACCGCACCTGGCCAGGTTTTGCTGTTTCTGCAAAGAATTTCATTGGGATTTTGATAGGGATTGCATCTACTCTGTAGATTGCCTTGGGTGGTATTGACATCTTAAAAAATATTAAGACTGCTAATCCATTAACATGAGATATGTTTCCCTTTCTTCATGTTTTTAATGTCTTTCAGCAATGTTTTGTAGTATCCATTATACAAATGTTTTCACCTCCTTCGTTAATTTAATGCCTAGGTATTTTATTCTTTTTGATGCTATTTAAATGGAACTGTTTTTGTAATTTTCTTTTTGTATCGTTTATTGTTAGGGTATGGAAGTGTAACTGATTTTTGTGTGTTGACTTTCTGTCCTCCTACTTTGCTGAATTCATTTATTCATTCTTATAGTATTTGGTGTGGAATCTTTAGGGTTTTCTACATGTAAGAGCATATCATCTGCAAAGAAAGATAATTTCACTTATTTTCCAATTTGAGTGCCTTTTCTTGTTCTTGCATAATTTCTCTTGCTAGCACTTCCAGTACTATGTTGAATACAAGTGGTGAAAGGAGTTAGGTTTGGCTTGTTCCTGATCTTAAAGAGAAAGCTTTCATTCTTTCACCATTGAGTAAGATATTTGCTTTGGGCCTTTCATATATATAACCTTTATTGTGTTAGGGTAATTTCCTTCTATTCCTAGTTTGTTGAGAGTTTTAAATCAGGAAATGGTATTAAACTTAATCAAATGCTTTTATGCATCTATGATCATGTGATTTTTAGCCTTCATTCTGTTAATGTGGTATATCACATAAATTGGTTTTTGTATGTTGAGCTCTCCTTGCATCCCAGGGTAAACCCACTTAGTTTTGGTGTTTGGTCGTTTTATTGTGCTGTTGAATTCAGTTGATCGTATTTTGTTGAGGATTTTTGGATCTATATTCATTGGGGATATTGACCTATAGTTTTCTTTTCTTGTGATATATTTGTCTGGCTTTAGTAACAGGATAATGCTGGCCTCATAAAATTTATTTGGAAGTATTCCCTTCTCTTCAATTATTTGGAAGAGTTTGAGGAGGACTAATGTTAATTCTTCTTTACATGTTTGGTAGAATTAATCAGTGAAGCCATTTGGTCCTAGGCTTTTCTTGTTGAAAGGTTTTTGATTACTGAGTCAGTCTGTTTACTAGTTATAGATCTTTTCCTTTTATTTTTATTTTTTCTAATTTGTTAGTCCTGGTAGGTTTTATGTTTCTAGGAAATTGTTTATTTCATTGAGGGTGTTCAATTTGTCAGTACAGTTGTTCATAGTACTGTCTTACAATCCCCTTTTTCCCCCTGTGGAACTGGTACTAATATCCCCACTTTGTCTTTTGATGTTAGTAATTGGAGTTTCTTTTTTTCTTGCCTATCTAGCGAAAAGTTTGTCAGTTTTGTTGATCTTTTCAAAGAACCAACTTTTGATTTCATTGATTTCCTCTCTTTCTTTCTTTTTTTTTTTTGAGACGGAGTCTGCTCTGTTGCCCAGGCTGGAGTGCAGTGGCGTGATCTCAGCTCACTGCAAGCTCCGCCTCCCGGGTTCGTGCCATTCTCCTGCCTCAGCCTCCTGAGTAGCTGGGACTACAGGCCCCGCCACCATGCCCAGCTGATTTTTTCCATTTTTAGTAGAGACAGGGTTTCACCGTGTTAGCCAGGATGGTCTCGATCTCCTGACCCCGTGATCCACCCACCTTGGCCTCCCAATCTTTCTTTCTGTTTTTAGAGTCTTTATTTTGTTTATCTCTCCTGTAATCTTTTTCCCCCTTCCTTCTGCTAGGTTTCAGTTTAGTTTTTTATTTTCTAGTTTTTTAAGTAGTAAAGTTAGGTTATTGATTTGAGATCTTTCTTGTTTCTTAATGTAAGCATTTGTAGCTGTAAATTTCCCCCCAGCACTGCTTCCACTGCATCTCATAAGTTTTGATATGTTGTGTTTTCATTTTCATTCATTTCTAAGTATTTTCCAATTTTCCTCATGATTTCTTCTTTGGACCATTGGTTATTTAAGAGTGTGTTGTTTAAATTCCACAATTTTGTGAACTTTCCAGTTTTGCTTCTGTTATTGATGTTTAAGTACATTCTTTTCATTCTAGATCTCCGCAATGCATACGTTGCTCTGCTTGTTGTTATCCCACAGGTCCCTTAGACTCTGTTCACTTTCCTTCAATCCTTTTTCTTTCTGTTTCTCAGCCTCAGTCGTTTCTGTGGTCCTGTCTTCATGCTTGTTGATTTTTTTTCCTGCTCAGATTTGCTTTTGAATCACTGTATTGAATTTTTCATTTCAGTTATTTTAATTTTCAGCTCCAGAATTTCTGCTTTTGTTGTTGTGTCTTTCTAGGCTTTCTGTCTCTTTATTGATATTTCCATTTTGTTCAGATAATGTTTTCTTGATTTTCTTCACATCTTTCTTTAGTTCTCTGAGCATCTGTAAGACAGTTGTTGTAATGTCTTTGTCTCAGACACCTGCCATCAAATCTTCTTCAAGGATAGTTTCTATTGATTTATTATTTTCCTTTGAATGAGCCATATTTTCCGGTTTCTTAGTATGCTTTGTGATTTTTTTTGCTGTTGTTGAAAACTGAACATTTGAATATAATAATATAGAAACTCTGGAAATCAGATTTTCTCCCTTCCCTAGGGTTTTCTGATTTTTTTAAAATTGCTGTAGCTATCTATGTGTCAAGGATCGGCCTGAGATGTAAACTTACGATCTTCTCAGGTCTTTTCTGGATCTGCACCTTTCCCTGGGCTTGTGTGGTCACTTTCTAATTTTCCTCATATATGTAGTTGCTTTTAAATCTTAGTCCTTAATGTCTGGACCCAAATGGGGGAAAAGAGAAAGATGAAGAGGAGGGAAGAAAGATGTTGGTCTTTTAAATTCCCTGGATGTCACTTCAGCTGAGGGGGAGGTGCAATGTGGGGAGGTGCAACAATAATGGTCCCCTGCCTTTTGGTACCTCTGTGATCAGAAGCAATAATCAGAGCACAGATCCTGATATTTGGAGAACAAGGTTCTTTTTGCCTACTCTGGCTCCTGCAAGTTATGTGCAAGCTGTTCCAAGAACATTTGCACATGTGTCTGTCATGGGGCTAGAAGTGGGAGATGGATGGATAGCTGCCTCTGTGCTAAGAGCTAAAATTGACTGAAATTAATCACAATTTACTGTCCAAGCCTTCCCCTGGAAGCTGCAGGCCTTCAATAGACGCCAGAATTCCAAAATACTTTCATCAGACAGATTCTGCCAGTGCAATTGTTGTCTAGGTGGTTCCTGGTGCCTACTACTCAGCCATCTTTCCAGAATCCTCTCAAATCCTTGCTCTTAAGCACTATATTATATTACATTTTTAATAAGATGTGATAAGGTGCTTTCTATCAGGGACCTATAGCTTTAGTGAGGAAATAGACATATATGTATGTATGTGTGTGTGTGTGTATACTTATAGCAAATTATAATAAGCAACATTAAAGTAGTGCAAGTGAGAAGTGAGAATTATCTGTGTGAGGACAGTAACAGTGGAGATAGAAAAGGATTAGATTTTAGATAGATTTAGATGAAAAATGTGGCTGGACTTAACGAATAAAATTGATGCAGTGCAATTTCCTAATTACTTAGTAATTCATTCAAGATCTCTCCCTTCCTTGAACTTCTGGTAAGAAGTGAGCAGTGTTCAATATAACAAATGTGCATTTACGTAAAGAAAGGTTTTCTGAAATTTGAAGGCATGTCACAAAAGCACTTCTACTTGGAGACCTGACTTCGAAAGCTTGAAGCGTCTTCTCAGATTCATAGAATGGTAAGTTATGGTCAAACTGTGCTTTGCCTAGTGTGAAATAGTGGTAAATATCTGCTGGGATTAGTTTATGATGATGGAGGCTAGGATTCCCCATCTTGTAATTAGTTTTTCAGCTTTGAGTACTGATAGGATACTTGGAATTGAAATCATAATTCTGCCTTAGTAACTATAAGGATCTGCATTTGGATGTCAGTAACAAAGAGCCCTATCTTTAACGTTTTGTGGCCTCTTTATCACACAGCTTTAAAAATGTAGGTTTCTGAAGGAAGCATAGTTTATATTACTTTTCCTTTTCTTTATATAACATTGATTTTTAAAATAACTCAAATTTTCAGAGTGCAAATAAATGAAAACTGATTATATGCTTAGCTCTGAACATATTGGGAGGTGAGAAAAAAATGTGCAAAATACTTAATTTTCCAAAAAAGTATTAAAATTTTATTTCTTAGCTGAACATGTATTCAAGTACAATGTATTTCATCTGAAAGCCTCAGCAACATGACAAAAATTTACAGAATAATTATTGTTGAGTTTGTCCATAAGTGCATGTTTATGAGTAGAGGCTAAATTCCATACTTTTGAATGTGCCTAGACCTTTGCACTTTTACTTGTCAGATGTTCTTTTTTAATGCCAGGTAGCCTTCATACAATATTGTTATTAATGATATAATGGAAAAATTAACTATAAATTTATAGTTAATATTAAATTTTGGTAATCTAAAAATCAAATCTTTCTGTCAGTAGGGCCGAAAGAACTGACTTGAAATTTAACTTTAGTCATCTAGAAGTCTTTTTTTTTTTTTTTGAGCAGCTTAATGTATCACTATAATATTTCCTAGATTCCTGTCCAATTCAATATATGGAATGACTAAACTGTAGTCATACTAGTTCTGAGCACACAGGCAAGAAGAAAAGTCGTTAAACATCTTGCTGTGTGTGAGCAGTTCGAGGGCAGGCAGACACCATGCACCTTGACCACCTATTATGAAGCTTTTTGCTGCCGTGTCAAGTGAAAGCGAGTTAATTGGGTGAAGCTGTGGAGCATGTTAGGGGCCTGGTAAAGAGTTGCTGTCTGACAGCTGAATGTCAGCAAAAGCCAGTGAAGTGTGGCTGAGAGACAGAGACCTGTCACAAAGTTCCCGCAGACTGGAACACAGTTAGGAAGCTGAAATATGGTTCCGTCTCACTTTCTCCCTCATTGAATCCAAGCACCTTAAAAGATTTTACACTGTATGTGTCAACTCTTGTTCTCTAAGCTGTTTCCCCCTAACTGTCCTGCATTCAAATGATTGAACAAAAGATGCTAATGTTTAGCAAAGTGAATGTAAATTCCCTCTTTTCCCCTTTTCTGCCCAAGCAGATAGACATTCAACTCAAAGGAAACTTTGAAGGTTTACATCAAACAATTAGATTTCCTAAAAATTTAGCTTATAATAGAATCTTTTTCTCAAGAGAGCGTGAAAATTGACAATTAAAGCAGTGGAATAAGCAATGCATTTTCCCCTGATACAGAAAATCAAACTTTAGGGAGCTAGGATTCCTGTCTGAATGTCTTGAGAACGGACACTGGCCAAGATAACTTTCCTCTTATCTGTTGTCACAGGCTTCTTTCTTTCTTTTTCTCAGTGGCCTAAGGTATAATGCAATAATTACAGCCACCAGAAGGTCAGTATAGATTAGCATTGAAAAGAACAGTAAGTTCCCTTCTGTAGCTTGAGACACTTCCAAAGGAGGAATTGAAGAAAGTTGAAATTAAAGAAAATGAAGTTAAACTCTGTGAAATAAAAATATTTGCAGAAAGAGGAGTTTAATATTAAAAGATACCCTATTCATTTTCTTTAGAATATGGACTAGAATAAGTCCATTAACTCACTCATCCATTCGTTCATTCATTCAACAGGCAGGTATATAGAGTACCTGCTCTGTACTTGTCACTGTGCAGGCCACTGGTAATACAGAAACAAGCAAGCAAAATAGCCTGTGGCTTCAAGGAATGAACACTCTAAGCCAGCACTATTCATTAGAACTTACTGTGATGATAGAAATATGGCTTTGGGGCACTTGGAATGTGGTTAGTGTGACTGAGGAACTGAACTTTAATCTTTAATTTAATTTTATATTAAATTTTAATTAATGTAAATTAAATAGCTACATGTGGCTACCATATTGAATAGTGCAGGTTTAAGCAAACATAAGACTGTGATACTGTGCTATTATAAAAGTGTGTATGGGGTGTTATAATAACACAGAGGTGAGGTATTATATCGTATCATATTATACTATATTATATTATATTATATTATATTATATTATATTATATTATACAAGGTGACAGAGGCCAGGGAAAGTTTGGGGTAAAGGTGATACCTGAGGTAAGCTTGACAAACAGTAGGAGTTAACCTGATGAAGGAGCCTCCTTCTAAATAAAAAGGGCAGCATGCAAACGTGGCTCCAAGACAGGAGAAAGCAGGGCATGCTTCAGGATCAGCATTTTGATTAGTGCGGGAGAGCAAAGCTGTTTTATGAGAAATTACCTTAATGTGATGGTAGTGTCCAAGAAGACTACCAGTCCAGTTATCCAAGAGGTCATAACAGAAGGTGTCACAGACCAAATTAATATGCTGAAATCACATGGTTTGTGGTACTAAACATACAGCAAAAAGCAAGAAGAGATACAGCAGGGAGCAAGCAGGGGGAAGGATCATAACCTGACTTCTTAGTTATGCAGTGTTCATGTGCCCTGTCTCTCTCCACTGCATCAGCCTTCTTCACTCTCTGTGAGGTTATGAGGATCATCAGGGTTGAGATTTGAAACAGGGGGCTTGGAAGACTGAAGGTGCCTGAGGCTACTTACACACACTTGCTATCTAGGAGAGATACAGGGACAAACATGCCTGGCCAATGGCTATAATTTGCCACTGAGGCTGCTGAATAGCTTTGTGTTTTATCTGCAGTTCTAGGGTCAATTTAAGGATGACATTAACTAGAGGTGGCATATCTCTACCTTATGGTGTGGCCTTTCCATCCATTTCTATCTATAAAGTAACATGTCTTACCATATGGATTCTGCCTATGTCCCACAAACTACTTGCTGATTCATTATCTGTGCTTATTAATATTTCTTATGAGTTTCATCTATCCTATTTTTCTAGTCTTTAATCTTATATTTGAATATTTTCAAATAATAAGCAAACATACAATAAAGAATAGATGAAGTAGGAAATAGCAAAGTCTGAAGAGATGACTTTGTTTACAAAAATTAAAAGTACGTTTAGGTCAGACAAAGTGAAGAGACAAATAACTGATGAAAAATATTTAGCAAACAGCTTTGAAACCTATTTTAAAATTATTGTCCAGTAGACAACCTACCCCAAGCGTAAACTGCATTTCAAACAAGTCTAAGCCTTTTTGAAGAAACAGTGTGCAGACTCTAGAGCATTAATCTGAGTGAGGGCTCTGGCAGTTGGAGAAGGACTAGTGGAGATTTTATGGTCAGACACCCAGAGGAGGAGATGCGAAGTGGAGAGAACGACCTAGTGCCTTTCCTCCATGCAGGCCTAGGGACTGGCATCTGGACTCTTAGAAAAAGGACTTACAGGTAGAAGCTGAAAGAAATGTTTTGTGATAGACACCACAAGACACTGGGTTTCAGTCAGAGTTGTCACAGTTTTCAGATGACGGAAAGGGAAGGATGGACACCCCAAATTTTTGTTAGAGCTATCACCCATATGGCCTACTGAGCCCTCTAACACATTGAAGGCAGATCCTGATGGAGGGATTACAGACACCAAGCAGCTCTTGATGGGGAATCCACAGGGATGTTTGAGGCTTGTATGAGCAGGACAGGGAAGGACCAGGGTAACTTGACTCACTTGGGACTTTGTATCCGCAGAATGATGAGGATGGGAAACTTCCAGTGCTATTGCGCATCAAAGCTTATCCTATAAAAATAGCAATTATGTGGTTTCATAGTATTTCAACAGATTCTAATTTAAGGAAAACTGGATCAGAATGAAGATTAGTTAAGGTCTAATAAATAATCCCCAAAACAAGGAATTTTTATTTGTTTAATTAACTGTTGTATCCCAGTACTTGGAACAGCATTTGGCACATCATAGGCACTCAATAGATATTTACTGAAAAAATAAATGAATAGAGCTAATTTAGGATACTAAGAGGGGTATGGATTTAGATATCTTTACGCATTATGCAAGCATAGGGTAAATTTATCATATGGAATTGATAATATAGGGAGTCGATTCCTGAAATGTAGCCTGGAGTCATATTATTTTGGATTTTTGTGTTTGCTATATTTTACTGTTACATAAGATGTTCTCCCTAGGGATAGATTTGGGTTGAGACTGCTGGAAATGATGTGGTTATATCAGAAATAACATTCCTGACTATCATGTAAAGGAAATGTCATTGCCAGCTAAGTGATTTGTTTTAGAACATATGCCTCAGTGCTTGTTGTGATTTGAAGGCATTCCGCAGATATGACACCCAGATCACATGATTTGTCTTACATCTGAAGTGCCTTTCTCTTCCTAAGAAATAGACCACATTCTTTTAACTGAAGATAGCCAGTCCCTCCAGAAACGCCCAGCTATGGAACTGTTCACAGGGTCCACAGCCCTGGGGAATATAGAGGTTATACCATGGTCAGTGGGGAAATAAAGACACTTTGCAGCATTCCATGAAGAACTGCTAAGGATTTTAGGTGTGATATAATGGAACAATGAAGGAAATGGCCTAAAACAGCAGTGGAAGGGAGGGGCATGCAAAGAAAAAATGGGTTTCAAATTGCAAAATGAGAATTTAATGCCAAATTTGTTGAGATGTGTGATTGACAGATACTTATATTGTTAGAAAAGTTTAGGAAAGTCATTTCTTTCAAACTACTTTGAATTCTAAATGATTCTTTCCTTCCTCTGCTCTTCCTTACCCGAGTGCCTGCTCCGTAATTCCACTCCTTGAAAAACGTATTGCTACGAGGTCTAAGTTTATAGCTTCCAGATTACTACTAAATTTTTGACATTGAATAAAAAACGTTTATAACTTTAAGAGGAAATTCTTCAGTAATGAAATAGTGGTCAGAAAACTTTTGCCTAATAGTTCCCAGAGAGAGTGTGACATGTGTACATTATGACCACAGAAGTCGTAATTTGGCAGCTGGAAGTGCTATTTGGAGTAAAATGAAGGCACACAAGTTATAAGTAGCCACTCTGCATAAGGAGTTGCATTTGTGCAGAGTAGAGGAACAAGTTACTCAGTGTCATTATTTGTGTAGGTGTTTACTCAATGTAAAACTGTAAATATGACTTAGATAACTGAAAACATTGAAATGAGAGTGTTCTTTGCTAGATTACAATCTTTTCAAAACATGCAAAACACTTAAAGACCTATCCTCTGAGACCTTTAACTATCCAGTTACATTTTCATTTTGACCACACATTTCAGAGCCACAACTCTACTAAAATATATAGATGTATTTCAGTATATATAAATATATACAGTTTCATTTTTTAATAAAGGATTTTTAGCTATAAAAGTAAAACATACTTACTCTAGGTAATTTGGAAAATACAAATCCTAATCCTAACTCAGAATAGAGAAAAATATCCCAACAATTCCAATACCACAAAACAAGCACCATATGTAATTTTGTGTACTGCTTTTTCACGATGTAGTCTAGCCCTAGGGTCAGCAAATCTACATGCCACCTGTTTTTGTATGGCCTGTGAGCTAAGAATGGTTTTAATATTTTAAATAGTTATGGGAAAAAAGCAAAAGAATAATAAGGTATCATGACACGTAAAATTTATGTGAAATTCAGATTTCACTGTCCATAAATAAAGTTATATTGAAACACAGCCATGCTAATTCATTTACATATCCTCGATGGCTGCTTGTGTGTTACAACAGCAGTATCTAATGCTTGTAACAGAAAACATATAGCCTACAAAGCATGAAATTCTTACTGTCTAGCTCTTTACAAAGGTCTGACCTTTGGTTAGACCCGAACATTTGTCCACATTATCCAAAAGTTTATAACTGTAAATTTTATAGCTACATAATTTTCCACCATGTAGCTATAGCCTACTTAACTATGCTTCTGGTTCAGTATGACAGTATTTCTAATTTTTATCTGTTATTATTAATATAAAGAACCTAATCATAAATGGAATTGTTAGATCAAATGTCATTAACCATTTAAGACAGTTGCCCAATTATAGATCCAGTGGTTCTAACAATTTATACAGTTACTAGCAATTTATGAATGCTTGCTTCACAATGCTTTCACTAACATTTGGTGTAATTTTTAAGTTTTAATTTTTATCGGCAATAAATGTCTTATTTTCCATTTTTGATTACTTGTGGGGGTTACCATTTTTCCCCATTTATTTGTTACCCAGATGTATTTTTGCTTGTGTGAACTGCCAATTCATAACCTTCTCTCATGATTCAAATAATTTTAAAGCTAAAAAATCATGAAAAGAAAAATTTAACCTTTCAATAGTTAAATTTAACCTTTCAAATCTTTTTTTTCTACCCAAACTCCAATTTAGTTCTTTTTTCCAAAGATTATTAAGTTTCTTTTGATTTCTTGTGATTCTTTTTTCCAGAAAAAATAGGGATAGATACGCATGTGTGTGTGTTTATGCTTATTTTTAAATATATATTACTATTTTTATATATGTATATACACATAAACACATGTATACATTTTGAACTTTTTTTTTCACTTGGATATATTTCTCTATCAGCCTTTACATATTTACCTCATTTTTAAAATAGTTGTATTATATGGTTGTGTCATACTTCACTTAAATAACCTTCTGTTGATGGACCTCTGGCTTTATTTTTAAAATGTTTTATATATCTATCTAAAAATGCTTCAGTGAACATATGCTCACCTTGGTGAACTCTTTTGAGTGTAGCCATAGAAGAAATGCCTAGCAGTGGAATTGCTAGGTCAAAGGACCTTTAAATTTTTGTCTTCCAGAAACGTTGCACGAGCTTGTATCCCTAACTACATGGCAAACGTTTGCCAGATTCCCTCTTCTCAACAGTGGAGATCATCAGACATCTAAGTTTTTGCCCATTTGATATATGAAAAGTAATCTTTAATTGGGATGTGTTGTATTATAGTTCTTTACTTATGAATGAAGTTTAGCACCTTTTCATATGTTTTTTGGTTATTATACTACTCTCTCCCCCATCAGACATCCAGTTTGTACATGAGGCAGAGCCTGGCAGTGGTTTCCTGATATCTGTTTTCTCTCTCTTTCTTAGTAATAGAGCCTCTGAATGTTACCTGGGCTGCTCAGGAAACAAACAAACAGACTAACAAACTACATTTCTCAGACTCTCTGAAAGCTAAATTACTTATGTGACCTAAGTTCTAGTCAATGGAATGTAAGTAAAATTGTGCAATTTTAGGAAGTGTCTGTAAACGGAAGCAGTGCCTCCTTCTTTGTTCCATCCTCCTTTCTTCTGGCTAGAATGCACACATACTAACTGGAACTTGAGCAGCCATTTTTGATCATGAGTTAAAAGCCATGTACTGAACTATGGAGTCCAAGATAGAAGCAGCCTGGATTCTTGATAACTTTATATAGCCCTGTCAGAGGGAAATAGACTTTTATTTAAGCCAATAGCATTTAGAGTTTTCTCTTACAACTGAACTCAGTCTTAATAAATATGCTACCCTCAGCCTATTTTCTAATTACATTATTTCAATTGATCTGCATGAACCTTTTGTAAATTAAGAAAGTTACTTGTATGGGGTTTCTATGTGTTCCACATATTTTCACCAGTTTGTCATTTCAGACTTTCAGTAGCATTTTTCTATATGGTATGCTTGCTTTTATTTATTTGGTTTTTGTATCTTTTCCTATATTTGAGTGCATAAACTTATTTACATTTTCAATTCTCTCTGAATTGTTTGGGAGTGTATGTTTCTAAGACAGAGGGGAAAATGCTTCCTTTGCATTTTCTGGCCATTTCTGGCACTCTCTACCATCAGTTGTGTCAGGATTGTCAGGTCTGCAACAGACTGCAAGCACAAGGGTATGAAGAATACTAAGAAAAGAAAGAACAAAAGCCACTTGGGAGAATTCTTCAACTCTTTTTATAACCTCAATCACATCAGGAAATCTAAACATCCTGGAGAAGAAAATGGGACTTACTGTTTTGTCAGGCACAAGATATCTTGAAGTAATTTAAAATTAAAGTTTAAATGTTCTAGTGTAATTTAATTAATTCATTATTTTTTGAGACAGAGTCTCACTCTTGTCACCCAGGCTGGAGTGCAATGGCACGATCTCAGCTCACTGCAACCTCTGCCTCCCGGGTTCAAGCGATTCTCCTGCCTCAGCCTCCCGGGTAGCTGGGATTACAGGCACCCACCAGCATGCCTGGCTAATTTTTTGTATTTTTAAGCAGAGATAGGTTTTCACCATGTTGGTCAGGCTTGTCTCAAACTCCTGACTTCAGATAATCTGCCAGCCTCAGCCTCCCAAAGTGCTGGGATTACAGGCATGAGCCACCACGCTTGGCCTTAAATATTCTAGTGTAATTTAAAACCTCAGTGCCTCATTTTGTCTCTGAATATAACAACACGTAAGCTCCTTTGATGAAAGGGCTATAACTTTCATTTTTGTGTAAGTTCCATGAGATGTATGTATTTACTCCAGTAAGTACCACAGGCATTCAAATGTTGGACCACAATAAAATAAATATAAACATTTATTTTAGCCTCTAACACAATCTATGTACTTTTATTTTCCATTTTCAGAGAGGTTTGTTGAGCCCTTATTTTGTTGATGAAATGCCTCTAGATATAAAATAAGCCTGAGGCTAGGCTATATCTTCCTTGGGCGACATGGTAAGGTAGTGGTCAAGCATATGGATAGGAGAGTCAGAGGAATCAAGATTCACATCCCTTTCTACCATTAGCAAGCTGTGCAACCGGTGGCAATTTATTCTGCTCTTCTGAGCCCTAGTCTCTTCAACTGTAGAATGAAGATAATTGTAGTGCTTTCTGATTGAGTCACTGTGAGAATTCAGATAATGCCTGTAAAAGGAAATCTAGCACAGTGCCTGACGTGCTCAATACATGTTGACTATAATTGTAAAGTTAGAATTTATATCATTTGAGAAGAGTAAAAAAGAGAAGTGAAGAAGAGGAGCTACTCTATGCTACACATTTTTGTGTATATTATTCCATTTAATCCTCATAACAGCCCTGTGAGGAATTAGTCTTCCTCCTTTACAGATAAGGATACAAGTTCACACAGGTTAAGTAACTTGTCAAGGATCACATAATTAGTAAATGGCAGAATGAAGTTTAGAACCTTAGTTCTTTCCACTTTCAAAGCCCATATTCTTTCCATTATTCTTTGCTAAATCTAATTGTGACATAAGCTGTATATGTGTGAAATAACAATAAAACACCAAGACCATGAAGTAATAATATAAGTCATTTGTTCATTCACTCATTCATCATTTAGGAATCTTATTTAGTCCCAGATATTCTGCTAAGTGCTAGGGGTACAAAATCATGATTCCGTCACACTAAGTGCTCGTCGTTTTATAGGGGAAATATAAGGATATACAAATAAGTGAAAAAATAGTAAAATAAATGCTCACGAAGGAATGTAAAAATGAGATTGGATGTTACAGTTAGCTGTAGTTGGGGAAGGATGGGAAGAGGATCCAGAAAAGCCTCATGAAAGACGCAGACCTTGGCCAGAGTTTGAAACGTGGAGGACTCACCCAACAAAGAGCAGAAGTGGACAGACTGGAGGGCAATGTGAACTATGGAATATCCTAATTAGGGACTCACAAGTTCCATGTACCTGGCTTGCACAGTACAAGTGAGGAAATGGTAGATGAGGCTGGACAGGGAAGCCAAGAGCAAGGGCATGGTTATAGGGAAGCATGAAGAATCAAAAACATTGATTCAATCAATATTCCGCATCAAAAAAGTAGCCAAGGCTGAATTAGAACCAGATAGAATACTGAGTGTCTGCCTGAGGACAGAGCTGTTGTGATGTGAATCAAGTTCCTGTTAATACATTCTACCCCTTTTTTCTGATTTGTTTCTACCTCTGTGATTGTCCTTTTTAGATCTCTAGGCACCCTGGGCTCTTAGGGTGTTTCCTAATGCAACTTCTTTGCATTTTTCCATTAACTCACATTTCTTCCTATGCCTTGATGTCAGTAAGATAGTAGAACTAGTCTGTACTAAGGTTTAATGACTTACAGGGAGAAGAATGCATAAAATATTCCTACAAGCTTGTTATTGGTAGCTAAAAGTTAGAACTGGTAACTACTGTATGAGAAATAAATATTGGATGGCATGATAGCAGATGTGTGTGTCTGTGTGTGTGTGTGTATATATATTTATATAATAATATATCAAGTATATGTGTGTATATATTTATAAGGTGAATGCATGTTTTTATGTGTATATATCTCAGATATAAAATTGAGTATTCCACAAGAGAAAACTATGTGATTTTTGCCAACTCTGACTGTGTAAACTACAGTGTCCTATGAGGCCAGCATGACAACTGGAAAATTGACAGGTGGAATTTGGCTAACTAACCTGAAGTATTTAGAAGAAAGAAAACTTTGTGACACTGAGTATTGAGACTCTGGTGGTAAGACTCTCACGTTAGGAACCAAAGTAGAAGTGGCAAGGGGGCCTCACTGTAACACCCTCTGGTGGGTGCTTTGATTTCTTCATCTGTTTATGTGGAGCTGTGCAGACTACTTAAAAGCAGTCAATAATTTACAGGGTTTAAAACATCATCATGGAGTTTGAAGTAATGAAAAGAGTACTATAGAATCTAATTGAATGAAGCCACGTCATCGAAATTGTGGCTAATTTTGTTATCTATTTGGCTTTATTTTAGAACAATGTGCAATGTGCAATATGTATTCTTTCCCCTTAAGAATGGTAAATCTACATCCTCTCAAGTATTATATTCGGGAAACTGATTTCTGGGTTGATGTCCCTCAAAAAAGTTAGGGTTTATATAGTATATGCTCTCACATGTGGAATTATGGCAGACCTGTAGAATTTCAAAGCTGGAAAGAGTCCAGCCCCTCATTTGGATGGACTAATTTACCTGCCTCAAATGACCCAGTCGGATTGTAAAAGAGCTGTGAGGAGAAGCTAGAGTCCGCTGATCTTCAGTCTGGTATTCTTTTCACCACACTATGTGCTTAGCATAATCTCCATGCAATACTACTAAGGCTTACTAAATCACATTTTCCCTCACTTTTTATAATACTAAATTCTAGAAGACTTAACTTGATCATAAATGTTACACAGGAGACAAATGGCTTAGTTTCAGAAGCCTTGGTCGGCAAAAAGACTTTGACTTACAGACAATTTATTGGGTGGTTATTTTATTATTAGACTAATGCTTTATTTATTTATTTTTGTTTGAAAAACATTTGTGGAAAATTAAGATATTAAAGCCTTGGAAAATGGCTATTGGATGTGTCCAATTACTGTATTTCATAAGATTTTTAAAATGTAGAAATTTAGTAGACACATTTTGTATTGTGAATATGTATTTAGCTGATGGACTATAGCAGTTCAAATAGAATCATTTATAGCTTATTGAGTAAATAAAAGTGCTTCCATAAAGATTCACATGACACCTAGCTTTTATTTCAGGCACCTAATTTCCTTTTGAAAAACTGCCTAAATTTAGATTTACGTAAGAGGCAGAACACCTCAGTGGTTTTAAAAGTAGTTTATATGACCACAGGCTTTACAGATTTAAAATACAAGATGAGGTGGTGCACACTAACTTTTAATGTTCTCTGACAAAAAGTTATTTAACTGTCCTTTACTCTCTCTGTTACATTAAAATAGTACAAAAGTATTATGTATTTCTGGATATTATTCTGGATATTTATGACAAGAAAAACAGTTCATATTTACTTGTTATTTTAACGTCACATTCTGAAATCAAAGTTTCACCAGAATTGTTGCTAGCTTTTTTGTTGTTGTTGTTGTTTGAGACAGAGTCTCGCTCTGTTGCCCAGGCTGGAGTGCAGTGTGCAGTGGCACGATCTTGGCTCACTGCAACCTCCGCCTCTGGGTTCAAGTGATTCCCCTGCCTCAGCCTCCCAAATAGCTGGGATTACCGGCGCACGCCCAGCTAATTTTTGTATTTTTAGCAGAGGCGAGGTTTCAGCATGTTGGCCAGGCTGGTCTCCAACTCCTGACCTCAGGTGATCCACTGCCTCAGCCTCCCAAAGTGCTGGGATTACAGGCATGAGCCACTGCCTCCAGCTGGTGGCTTTTTTTTAAGCTCTTAAGTGACTTAAAATCAGACTTTACCTCATTTCATGAAAAAAGTTTTTTCCTAGCAGTACAGCAGATGATCCCAGTAGCAAAAGCAGTCATTTGTTTTCCTTTATATAAAAGTAACTCTGTTTACTTTCTAGAGATTATACTTTTGGGGAATACAAGACTTAAAGGATATCTCTGTCTCTCTGTCTCTTTTTTTTCATCTCTGGAGATTTTTAGATTATTTTCCATGTTTAGGACATAAGGTCAGAAAATGGTGTGCAAAAAGTGAGACTAATTTGAAATACTAGGGAAATAACACCCCATTTCAAGGTTATTTAGTCAAAAATGTTATATTAGATGAAAGGGTGCTTTCAGACAATGTAGTGGAAAGTAGACATATTAGAAAAAGTAGGATGAGAAAAGGCAAAAGAGGGACCTCTTTGTAGGGTACCAAGATCTGTAGAATATTAAAGAGAAATGAGCAGTTAGTAGAGACTTTCCCTAAACACTGCCTTCCTAGCTTTGTAATGTGTTAGGTTGATGGATTCACAAGAACAAAAAGGTAAACTTTAAGTACAGCATATAGGTTTGAGTAAATTATGCATATCACTAATATTGACAAAACAGGAATGGTTGGTCAATTTGGCATAGTCACCTTTATCTAAACATCAAGAAGAAAATACCCCCAGCAGATATCTGACCTTCCTTAGACTGATTCTGCACACCCCTCTATTTTCCATACATAGTTTTCTTAGACCAGAACTTGAAGTACAAAAATGTATCAAAACAAACTTTTGAAGTCTTTTCTGATAATATCTATTATAATAGAGAATACTATGGCTATAACTATGTTTATTAAGAAGAAAATCAGGCCCCACCATTTCCTGCTCTTCCAGCATTCCCCTAACCCCCAGGCCTGGCAGAATGAGAACTTAGTAGATGGCACTGTAATGTTTATAGCTGCAAAGTCAATCCAGTAATGACACTGCTAAAAAATGATTGTAGCAGCAGTGAAAATGCAGCTGTGTGCACCTCTAGCCTCTGATGTAATGAGATGCCTCTGTTCAGGTTCTGAACTGAGATGATCAGGCCCAGCATTGGTTCTGCAAGCAAAACCTCATTAATACTACGAATCAGGGTCAACACATGATTTTGGAAGTTGTTTTCCTTCCATTGGGAAACCTTGTCCTTCGTAGAGCTATTTCAAGTGACCATTTTAGGTGTTTCCTAACTTCTAGTATTAAAAGACGTGATTTCCGTCAGCTATAGGCCTGCAGTAGAGTATCAAGAAATCAAAAGAACAAAGATCAAAGAAAATTGCTGACCTAGGTGTTAGATGCAGATATTGATTTTTTCTCCAGTTGTAGTTTTAAAAAAATCCACAAAAATGGTAACACATACAACAGTTGAATTTCTAATACTTTCCTAAAGCCAGTGATAGCTTCCCTCTTGTTTTTACATGTAGAAACAGTTTTGTATAACATGACATAATAAAGTAGACCTTATAGTTTACATTATTTTGTTATCAAAACTGTAAGGGGATCTACTAGAAAGTTTAAAAAAACCCTGCAATATAGAGTATGATTTTTAGTGGAGATACTTATAACCAGACTTGTTATTTCAGCAGCATTTATTTTGTGGGAATCTGGAAAATTATGTCATACAATTGATCACTATTTTCCTGCCGTCTTTAAATGTCATAAAATAATGCTTACCTGCTTTACTGCTAAGACTTCTTCATGTTAAATATTAACTACCAGATACTGATATCACTTAAGGCTTAAATGAGTAGCTTTATCAAAATGTTAATTCTGTTGTCCAGTATTTCATGACTGTGTGGCATTTTAAAGTTTAATTTCCAACAGTTTCTGGATACCATCAGTGTTCTAAAATATATGACAAATTATTCATTCCCTTATTTTGACACATGATTTCTAAATACTTATAATAGTCTTTATCAAAACAGGGTGGTATCATGGACATAAAGATGGAAACAATAGACACTGAGCACCAGGGACGACGAGAGTGGGAGAGGGTTGAAGAACTACCTCTCGGGGACTGTGCTCACCACCTGGCTGATGGGATCATTTGTACACCATACCTCAGTGACTTAAATCAGTAATTACCCATGTAACATATCTGCACATGTACCCCAGAACCTAAAGTAATAAAGTTGAAAGAAAAAACAGGGTGGTGGCATTATTATTAAAGTAAACCCAAAGAGTTCTCATTAGAATTTTGTATCTTAATATGCCATTTTCTAGAGGTCACTGGGATTGGCTTATTTTTCTTTGTGCTACTTTTGTCAAATAAGTAAAACAGATAGGTTTAAAAAACATAAATACTCATAGTTTATTTTCTAAGCCATCTAATCTTCCATATTATATGGCACTTATTATATAGCATAATGAAATAAATGCTATTAGCATCGGTTTCTGTAAATTGCCAATGAAGTCGAGGTAAAAATCCCTGATTGTATTGACTCTTTGACATGATAACTTTATAAAGAGTTTTACACAAAGATTTAGTGTTTAGATAAATTCCTGTTGTCTAGAAAAGTCATAAAAGAGCAAATAAGGGATCAGTCACACTTGGAAAATAATTTACTATCTATATATTCTCATATAGATTATTGAAATAGTAATTTCCATCTCATTTTGTATTTTAATGATTATTAGTCTACTTGCCTGTTTATGGTTTTAGGCTCTGTTTGAGAGTTTTCAACTCTATGCTTATTATTTTTTTCTTTTGTATGTCACAGATAGGATCACGAGACCATTCAAATCTCTCCATTCCTTCAAGAGCTCCTCTTCCTGCTGACACAACTGGTATTGGGGATTTCTTACCATTGAAAGCTGAACTTGATACAACTTACACTTTCTTAAAGGAGACATTTATAAATACTGTTCCCCATGCTCTGACGTCATCTCACTCCTCTCCAGTGACTATGTCTGCTAATGCCAACAGACCAACTCAGATTGGATTATGACTTCATGAAATTTAAAAATGGAGGAAGAGTTAACAGTACAATTAAAATTGTTTTGAATGGGAATTTTCTTATCAGTTACTTTTGTTTCAGCAGAAGTGGCAGTGGATTGAAAAAATTTGTGCAATATCTTGATGTATTCTGGTAGCTCTGTCTCCTTGAATAAGGAAATAGCCAACTTTTTTCTCTCCAAGTTTTATTTATTATCACAGTTGCTCATTTTTATGTAACATATTTTTAAATGTTAAGGAATGACACATTTTGGGTAATTTCCCTCAGACTTAAAAAAATCAATAAGCCATTTTAGTCTCTATCTATCAAAGTTGTTTCATACTTGTCTATTTTAAAGCAGGACTGCAATGCTTTAATAGGATTGAGAGAGCTATTTGAAATGTATGCCAATGATTCCTGTCATTTCATGGCAGCCCGGCCATGGTTCACTGAGCCCCCTCTTCTCTCTTGTCAGCTCAACTGAAGACAAGCATTTAGTTGCAAACTTTAAGCAGGTTGTGCAAAACAGAAATGATGTGACTGCTTCTCCTCCTGCACAATAATGTCACTCCTGGTCAATGTGAGAAGGTCAGGTTGCTCCTTGTAAAGCTACATGATACCACTTGCCCATTTGAACAAGTTAAGTTAACTGCTGAATCTGGTCCCTGAAGGCATTGAAAACTCATTCTTTTAGCAAGTCTGCATTTGATAAGAAAGTAGAGCAATTGTGCTGGAGGATTTCTGTGGTATGTTTAGGCACTTCATAAGGACAGTTCCCACACCAGGATAGCAGGTAATACATTTAGTATAAGCGAAAAACTTCAAGGTAATGGCTGTTTTGACCTTCAAAATAGGCTCCTTTTTTGTTTTTGTTGTTGGTAGGACCCAAGAGTGACGCCCATCTTTGATGCTGACAGAATTTAAAACAAGGCCATTGCCCTGCATTTTCTGCCTTGTAGCACACAAAAGTAAAATTGTATGTCAGGCCGAGATGTCGGGGAGCTGACAAGATGCCCCAGTGACATTTCAGCTAGAAAGAGCAAGTGTCTTGCAACCAAGTGGTCAAATATCAAATAATAGGTCAAGCAGGAAGGAGCTGAGTTCTAACCACAAAGAGGTTTCTGGTAACTTACTTGACAAGCTTTTGGGTGCTTTGTGGCTTGACAAAGTGATGTTCTGTTGGGTATCGCTAGACAGACTGTTCTTTATCGCCTTCAGAAGATCAGACATTGACATTGATTAAACTCTTTAACCCTTAAAGGTTAAACCCTTGCAGTTTGCATCATGGTAAGTGAAGAACAAAAGAATATTTGTAGTAAGAATTTGTTTTTGTGTTAATCATTTAACTCCCTAGTGCTATTAACTTCTGATATGAACTGTAGCTTTTGACAAAGGGTTTTGATACAGAATCTATTTTTTATATTATTTTTCATTATGGAATCTTTCATTATAGATACATTAGAATATAACAGTATGTATTACGGAAGTTTTTTTGTCTTATCTTTACAGTGACATTTGATTCAAATATACCCAACTGCTGAGAATTTTTTTATTGGCCTTGGTAAATAAGATTTTATACTAACTATTTGTTAGTAGCCAAATTAGCCAAGTGATCTATGCCATCTGAGGGAACACAGCAGTATTAGTGTCGTACTATGTAACACATCCTATTCTTGTAATACCGAACCACTATAATTAGCTTTATATAAAACTTTAGAAAGATTATGTGGTGTAAAATTATATCTTTAACCAAATTTCTCTTAATTCTTTCCTCGGAATTATTTTTAATATGACCTGTGTAACATGACCTGTATGAAATTCAACTTGCAAATTTACTATAACATGGGAAGTGCTATTTATTGTTTTTATACAGATCATGTAATTTCTGCACTTTTCAGAACACCTTTCTCTGCTGTTCCACACAATGATTAGGATATTGTTCATTTAGAAATTGATAGACAAGTTTTTAGTTCATGTGATATCATTGAGCTTACAATTCTCACTAGAGAAAAACAATGTTACTATATGTAACCTCTATGTCTAAGTGTGTGTGTGTATGTTTGTGTTGAATCTGTTTTCAGATCCTACTGATTTTAGAGGAACAACACTTTTGTAAAATGTGCCTTGGAAAGGCCTTGGTCTTCTTGCCTTAAATTTATAATCTGTTAATGGGATAACTCCAAAAATAAATGTGTATGTGTCTTCATATATATGGGTATCTGACTTTACAGGTACATTTTGTACCGTGAATTCTGAACCATAAATTCAAAATTCATAAATTATGATTAAATCAAATCAAAGCATGTCACATTTATAAGCAACTAGATGCTAAAGGCCATAGAAACTGAAGGATGAACCTCCTGAGCGATCATTAGTATTCACTACCAAATATAGTAATATTTATACCATATGCTTTTTTCCCAGAAGTCAGACCCAGCAGGAGGAGAAGATTTAATGACATATCCTATGGAGATCTGAGAAACTCTAGACTGCTTCTAAGCACCGTAGTGACCAATTGCTGCATATTTGAGATCTCTGTTGTGTTGGCAAGGACAGTTGCTCTATCAGCTTCTTTATCTTTTAAAGAATGATGTATAGAGTAGACATATCTCAGGAGAATGACTTCAAATATTTTTGTAGAGGAAAGGAAATTTTACCGTATACTTCAGAATGTGGATTTTCTTACTGACCTTCTGTGATCTAGAAAAACACCTATAATACCCATCACTATTAATTCTTAAAGTTATTGTTCTGATACCTGAGTCACACTTATATTTTGAGGAGTTGCCAACATTTTTAATACGTGTATTTTGTAATGACATAATATAAAAACAAAGAGGTTTAGGATTGCAAAAATTGCCAGTTCAGTGATACTTTAATGACATAAATAAATAACCTTTTAAATAGAATGATCACTTTAATTTACCAAATATCTGACTCTTATTAAACTTAGCAACTCTATTTCCTATTTCACATTTAAGATATATGCTATTATTGAATGTTTAATGAGATTATTACTAGTTTCATGTTACTTTATTTACCAGTTGTCTAAATTCATTCTGTAGACCACACCGAACAATAGTAGGTTGATCCTACTCCACTGTGCACTTATTCTTTTTTTAAGAGATGGGCTCTCGCAGTGTTGCCCAGGCCGATCTTGAACTCCTGGACTCAAGTGATCCTCCCACCTCAGCCTCCTGAGTACTAGGGACTGCAGATGCGTACCACTGTGCCCTCACTGTGCACTTTTTACAGAAAAGTTTTCTAATATAAAAGGTGGAAGATAATTAATACTTACCAAGCAACTGCTTTATGCCAGTTATTATAGCAAAACTAATGATCTCACAACAAACCTCTAGCATGGGTATTTGCATCACCATTTTAGACATGAATAACTGAGGATCAAAAATGTTAAGCATCTGGCTACCAAAGATCATACATAACCTAGGAATTAGTAAGCCTAGAGCTGCAATTCCAAAGCCCACATTATTTTGAAACACTGCCAGTCCAGCCTTCCAGAAATAATTAACACTTTTTAAAGAGAAAAAAAAATTTTTTTTAATTGTCCTGACCGGTTAGGAATAATTTTGGTAAGTATGTTTTCATTTGAAATCTAGATTTCTTATGAATCGATTAGACAAAACAAAATACATCCATACTAGCACTATGTATGTAAATAGTAACTGTGAAGTTTGTGTCTATCTTTCAAAGGAAACACCATGCTGACTGTGTTGCCCATTGTCTCTAGCTTGGCCCACAAGATCACACAGATACTCTCAGAAGCAGAGTCTCTGTTGAGAGGTACTGATGGTAAGTCAGCCTGGCCATGCTATTACTTCCCAATGGAAAATAATGCCATATGCCAAATAAAGCTGATCAATAAAGCATTCATTTGTGTAACTCCTAGGATAAAGATTTAAAAATATATTTTCTGGACTAGCATAGTAGGCTGAATAATGGCCCTACAAGATGTCCATATACTAATCACTGGAACCTGTGAATGTTACCGTCTATGGCAAAGGGATTTTCCAGGTGTGGTTAAGTTAAGGATCTTGAGATGGGGAGATTATCCTGGATTAGCTGGGTGTGCTCTAAATGCAACAGGAGGTATCTTTGTAAGAGAGGGAGGTGCAGGGGTTGGTTGATATGATGATGGAAGCTGAGGTTGAAGTGATGTGCTCTGAAGATGGATGCAGAGTCCAGACCTAAGGCTTTCAGAGGGTACTAGAAGCAGAAAGAGGCAAGGAAATGGATTCTCCTCTCAGAGCCTCCAGGATTGTAAGAAAGTACATTTGTGCTGCTTTAAGCCAGAAGTTTGTGGTAATTTGTGGCAATATGTCATAGTCACCAAAGGAAACTAATACACCAGTAAACTTTTAGTAATTTTTTGAAAAGATTAATACATTAATCTTTTAATATTAGCAAACAGAGAAACTGTTCTTTCTTTTAAATTATCCATAATAGTTGCCTTCATAACTTGAATTTTCAAATTCTTTTTGATTTCCATTTTATATTCATGGCTTCTGAATATAATAAACAGTGATTATATTGGGCCAGCATAGAGTCACACTCTATTGCCATCATTTTTGATAATTCTTCAGTTAACCTGTGATTTCAATATATATTTTAATTCTTACAGTTTTAAAAAGATGCCTTAAATGTATTAAACTTTTCTTAAAGATCTACTTTAAATGATTGTTTTTATTTGATTCCATTTTAGTTGGCATATTTTAGTAGCTTTCTTACAAAAGAAATTGAATCTTGAATGAATTTGTATTAATCACAGCTTAAAATAACAATAGGGAATTTATGAATTAAATATTTAAATGTGCCAGAGCATTTTCTTTTACTGTTTACTCATGAGTTCAATATGTTGCTGGTCATTTCTCCCTGCCTTTTGTAATAATTGAAGCGAGAGAATTTTAATAATTTTATTCAACAAGGAAATCTTCTAAAATTTTTACAATATAATATTTGAATCCCTTTTGTCTTTACTTTGGTGAAATCATATAGTTTTTCATGATGGTTTAGTTTAATGGGAGGAAGGAGGCAATTTTAATTGAAATGACTAAGTGTTAAATGTGATCAAACCTAAAATATTGAAGATTTAAACCTGGAGTGTTAAATAGTTCAAGTACAGCCAAGCAAAGAAAAGAAAAATAAAGCCTCTGGTTCTGTAAGGAACCCCTCCATTCCTCCAGTCCTCTTGGTTAAGTGAGACATAAATGTGTAAATTTACATATTAGAAGAGCTCCATCTTTTTTCTTTTACCTTAGCAATTTTATTACAAGACTCTTTTTTGGCTGTAGAATGTGTTGATTGACATATCCAGATATCAGATGTCCTGTTAGTCATATTGTGGGTGCCTACGTATTTTTTCTGAACCTCCCCCTGCATTAATCTTTTCTAGTTGTTGTTTTAAACAAATTGGAATCTAAAGGTCTCCCTAACTGTATCTTATGGGCAAATTACATTTCCATGGACATTGCGATGGGAAAATGTGTTCTTACTCTTTGCAGTAGTGATACCTAATTGATGTCACATACTCTAAGTTGTAAAATCTCTGAATACGGTATGGGAAGGAGATAAATCAAAACAGAGTTTTGCTGCTTCCTCTAAATCATCTTCTGTGTAAGTGTGTTTGATGCTTAGGCATATGTTTTTAAAGCACTGACCTTAATGTTAGGCAGCAGAAGCCCCATAACATATAAAGCTTTGAAAACTACTGGGTTAATATTATCTGAAGACAGTTTTTTTTGTGGTTTAATTGAGTCATGGTTCATTGTCTTTTATTGCATGTTAATGCCAGTGAAATGCTGATTGTTGACAGAGCCCTCCCAGTGAAGCAGCTCCAGAAATGTTGTGCGGCTATAGGAAACTACGTAAAATAGGAAGGCTTATTTAGATCTGAAGAAGACTCATCTGACAGGTTAAGAGCTAGCGGATATTCATAAATATTCACCATGACAAGAATATAAGGTGAGCTGTCTTCAGTAGATCCCTTCTGTGTTTTGGGTGTCTATATGAGAGGAAAATCTTAAATGTGATCTAGGATGAATGGAATTGTATTGGATACCTAGTAAAAAGAACAGTAAGATTAATAATTACAGGTTATCTAATAGGACATCTCATTTTTGCCTTTTTCTTCAAACAGTAAGCAAAATACGTTTGTTTTTTTTTTCCAAGTTTACTTCTGGTTTAAAAGTAGGAGGCTTAGGCAGTAAAAGTGCACATGGAAAGCTTTGGAAAATAGACACTCCCTGCAAATCATTTAGGACCTGAGGTTTAAAGACATCAGTTCATTCTGGTGACTTTGATGTACAACTGACTATTGAACTCATTGTAAATGGTTCTATGGTTACAGAAGCACCACTTCAGTTTTCCTTGGGCTGAGGAGTATTAGTCTAAATATGTGCTCTGAAGACTATTTAGAGAGATTCGTAGGAAGCAGAGTTCTCATTCACAGTCACAATTAAAATGCTTTCTAATAACAAATGGTGGCAGGGTTCTTAATGAAGTGTTCATGGGTCCAAGAGGGCACAAACTACAGCATAATGTGTGTGACTGGTGCACAAGAGGTGGGGCTACACAGAACAGTCCTGGCACATGGAGGTCATTATCAGCTTCAGCGTCCTACTTGGGCTTTTTGTTATCTTTAATCTGTGGGGAGGCAGAATCCCTGTTCTTCTTAAGACACAATTTTGAGGAAGTTCAACATTGATTTTCCTGAATATGAAGTTAATCAGAGTAGAAACCCTGTATTACTGTATCTCTAAATAGCTTTCAAAATTGGCAATCACCCTTTAACTAGATTTATCTACTTCACAACAATTCAGATAAAAATTCAAACACCTAGGTAAGAGCACATACGTATATATTTTTTTTAAAGTACCACTTTATTAAAATATAATTCACATAACATACAATGCATCCTTTTAAAATGTACAATCCACAGTTTTTCACGTATTTCACAAAGATGAACAATTATCACCATCTAATTCCAGAACATTTGTATTACCCCAAAGAGAAGTTCTGTACCCATTGGCAATCACTTTCCATCCCCCAATCCTCTATCCCCTGGTGACCATAATCTACTTTCTATCTCTATGGATTTGCCTATTTTTGTATGTGTCATGTAAATAGAACAATATGTATTGCCATTTTTATCTGGCTTCCTTCACTGAGACTAATGTTTTCCAGGTTTGTTCATATGGCACCGTGTATCTACTTCATTCCTTTTTAAGTGGAATCATATTCCACTATATGAATAGACCACATTTTGTTTATTCATTCACCAGTTAATTGACTTTTGATTTATTTCCAGCTTTTTAATTCAGATAGTTTTGTGGTGTGAATGTCTTAGTATTTTTCTATATACATTGTGGTGTCATCTGCAAATAGACATAGTTTTACTTCTTTTCTAATCTAAATACCTTTTATTTCTTCTTCTTGCCAAATTGTCTCGGCTGTAATCTTCAGTACAATGTTGAGTAGTAGTAGCAAGAGTGAATGTATTTGTTATGTTCCTGATCTTAGGGGGAAAGCATTAAGTCTTAGACCATGAAGTATGACATTAGCAATTGGGTTTTCATAGATGCCCTTTATCAGGTTGAAGATGTTCCCTTCAATTTTTACTTTTGTTGGCTGTTTTTAACACAGAAGGGTGTTTCCGTTTGTCAAATATTTTTTCTATATCTGTTGAGTTGATCATGTGTTTTTTGTCCTGTATTTTATTAATATGATGCCTTACATTGATTGATTTTCACACATTAAACCAATCTTGCCTTTCTGGGATAAATCTCACTTGGTCATGGTGTGGTATGTAATCTTTTTTTTCATGTTTCTGGATTCAGTTTCCTAGGATTTGTTGGAGATTTTGTATCTCTGAAAATAAGGAGTATTGGTTTGAAGTTTTCTTGTGATATCTTTATCTAGTATTAGGCTAGTACTGGGCTCATCGAATGACTTGGGAAATTATCCCTTCTCTTCTAATTTTTAAAGAGTTTGGGAAGGGTTAATGTTAATTTTTTAAAAAGATACTTAGAATTAGTGAATTCATCTGGGCCTGGGCTTTTCTTTGTGGGAATTTTTTTTGATTATTAAAAAAACTTTTTAATTGTGGTAAAATATATATAACATAAAATTTACCATTTTAACAATTTTTGGTTATTTAATCTCTTTACCTAAACAAGGCTGTAGTATTTGGCAAAACTTAATAAGGACTTGAGAATAACTGAAGGAAATTGTATCATAGAGAGTAAAAATATTAAGACTGGAAAGAAAAGAGTTTTAGATATAATTATACAAAGCATCTAATGTTTTCTGGAAATTTTCTATTTCAGATTAGGATCTTTACTTTTTTAGAACGAAAAGACTTATTGAATGGTTTTTCGGAAACAGGAATAATCTGCCCCCAAATTCAAACAACAACTGAACTTTGGAAATTACATGTTATTTGCAAGATTTCAAAGGTCCCAGAACTAATTCTTAAGTTGGACTCAAGTCAGATTTCTTAAGGTCCCCCAGCCCCAGTGATCTCTCCAGCAAATGGTTCAAAAAGGGGGTTCAGCAGCTCCCCTCCCTCTCAGCACCCTCAGCATCCAAGTTCTATTTCTGAGACAATAGCCCACATGTAAGGCCTCTCTGCTCTTCCCAGTCTCATGCTTTATAATTAGGGTTTTCTCTCAGTGGAGACCTACTTTAATTTATTTCTTAAAAGCCATCTTTCATGGCCCCAAACCATCTGTACAGATCTGTTCTTCAACCCTTTCAAGCTATAGAAGAAGGTCCTTGGCATTTGTCTAAGGTTTACCATTCTATAATACCTGGGCATATATTCTGTTATAATGCCATGGTTGATATTCTTGGGTGTTGCTAATATAGTTTGTTTTTTTTTTTTTTCAAATAACTATTTCAAAGCACCTGCTATGTACTGGATTGTGTACCCCCAACCCCTCCCCACCCCCCAATTTGTCTATTGAAACCTTTATTAGTCTGTTTTCACACTGCTGATAAAGGCGTACCCGAGACCAGGTAATTTACAAAAGAAAGAGATTTAATTGGACTTACAGTTCCACGTGGTTGGGGAAGCCTCACAATCATGGTGGAAGGCAAGGAAGAGCAAGTCACATCTTACATGGATGGCAGTAGGCAAAGAGAGAGAGCTTATGCAGGAAAAACCCCATATAATAACCATCAGATATTGTGAGACTTACTATCACGAGAACAGCACAGGAAAGACGTGCCCCCATGATTCAATTACCTCTCACAACATGTGGGAATTCAAGATGAGATTTGGCTGGGGACATAGCTAAACCATATCCAAACCCTAACCTCCAATGTGATAATATTTTGATATAGGCTCTTTGGGAGGTACTTCAGGTTGGATGAGGCCATGACGGTCCTTTTGATGGGATTAATGGCTTTGAACGCAAGGGAAGAGAGAAAAAGAGAACACTCACTCTTTCTCCACAACCTAAGGACATAGTGAGAAGGTGGCTTTCTGTAAGCTAGGAAGGGAGCTCTCGTCAGAAATCAAATCAGCTAGCACTTTGATTTTGGACTTCCCAGCCTCCTGAAATGAATGTTCATTGCTTAAGCAACCCAGTCTGTAGTATTTTGTTATAGTCTGAGCTGACTGAGCATCTCAATTCCAGTGAAAGTGTCTAATTAATAAAGCAGTGCTGACTTATGTATGATGAGGATGACAAATAAGTAGAAAGATCTGTCTGGAGTAGACATGTAGAAGGTTTTTGAGTTGTAACTACCTAAACAAAGTTAGATGTTCTTTTGTGGATAGAAATACCCAGCTCATTTTAAAGTAGGCCAGAAAAACTGGGAGATTCTTACTACTTCAGAAACAATGTCTTACCTTTTCTTTTCCGTAACCCTCTCCCTTCGCTTTCCACCCCCACCTTTTTCTGGCTGTCTGTCTCTTTTCCATATACTCTCAGCATGACTTCCCAAAGGTACAGATTAAATGGCTGGGGTTATTTGAAAAAGCGTCTGAAGTTCTCCTCCCAGCCAGAAGGAATTGTACTATAAAGTAGAATAATTTGAAAGGGAGGAGTTTGTCTTTTTCATGAACAGTAAAAAGCTTTCAATTCTTTTAATAACTGAAAAGGCTTATACTTCTGTTAGAGTCTCTAAGAACCTGTGATAAAGTTCATATTGTGGTTGTAGTTTATTCCGTGAACTGGGAGAATGCAAACTTCTTTTTAGAAGATTCTGGCTCTTTCTGACATACTTCCTCTGTATGGAGCATACTGAAGGCTGATGTATGAGTGCTGCAAATTAAGATGTAATGTTTATAATTTAATACAGAAGAAGATATCATAGCACAGACATAGCCTTCATGCACTTCTGAGAACTTTTCAAAATTTCAATTAGCAGTAATTGAGCTTGTTTAGTGTTTATGGCCCAGCGTAGTGATATGAGAATTTAGAACCATATTCACTCACCTGCTGTGTGTCCTTAGGCAAGTTATTTAACCTCGTGAACCTCAGATTCCTCTCAGGGAGAAGGGAGATAATGATACCTTCTTTGCTGAGCTCTTGTAAGCATTATGTGATACAGTATTTAGCACACAGCCAAATGGCACACAGTAGTTACTGTCTCGGATGAGGTACTTTGATGAGGAGGCACTAAATCCCACTCAAAATTATTGGAAAGAAAGAGGGATAATTCATGGAACCTGAGGGCAGGAGTGCAGCCCAGCCTTCAGAGGAGGCAAGGGGTCTGTTTCCTGTAATGCAGCCTCCTCTCCTCTGTTCTCGGGGGTGTCTGTTCTCTCATCTCTGGGCCTTTCTGTACCCCTGCTTCCTTCCCTTCCTTCTACTGACCGGTGCTCTCAGCCTAATTTCCACATGACCCATGCATGGCCGCTTTAGGTTCTTAAACCAACTCACTTAATTTTCCAGTTTAAAAACCTAGAAGAGTCTTTACGGTTCATTTCCCTGCACTATTCTGTGTCCAGAGAGAAAGGGGTCTATGGGATGCTACCTGTTCAGCAGACACAATGGGAGGAGACCAAGGGGGACATGGGTAGATTCTGCAAGAAGGTGGTATAGGGGTGAGGTCCAAATAATGGGCATCTCCAGAAAAGTCACTCAAACATTAACATACTTTCTCTCTTAAAGGTCACTTCCTACAAATATATCCCACCAAAACATGTCCATTCTTACCCTGAATTTCTTGTGCAGCACTTAACTATGGACTTATGTTTGCTTCTTGAAGCTCCTATTCTAGCTTTCATAAAAATACGTGATCCTGGTTATCCTCCTACTTTTTCAATAGGTTCTTCTCCAGACCCCCCTACCCCTTTCCTCTTAAATACTGAACATTTTTAAGGTTATACCCTCCTGCTTACTCCTTTTCCCCAGTTCTCTATCCCTTGATGAAATTCAGCCACAGAGAACTTGAAACATAATAGTGGACAAGTACATGGGAGTGCTCTTCATTTCTCTTTTTTCCTGTATCTTTAGTTTTCTAGCAATATTTGTTTTTCTTTTTTTAAAAAAACATGATATTTTACTATTTTAACTTATTTCTCAGACTCTCTTCTTAATGTTTTCAGACTTGGCAGTATACAGTATTTCCCATATTTTACACAGTTTATATTGTGGATTTTGTGATCAGTTGTGTGCATGTGTGTGTGTATGTGTGTGTGTGTGAGAGAGAGAGAGAGAGAGAGAATATCTCTGAAGCATTGTGGAATATCTAGGCAAGTGGCTAGTAGGTTCTTAGCACCTTTTTAAGGGATCCTCAGTTCTGCTCCCAAAGTCTCACAGGCAGTTGTTCCTGGATAAACAGTAGTGTTTCATACTGTTTGAGAAATCTCTTTTCACTGCTGCCAGATAATTGTGTAAGGAGTTACAATAATCTGCTCAATGGGATGGATGTGATTGCCTGCAATGAGAATAAATCCATAATAATGCTTTTATTTGTGTTTGTTCATCCCAAGGTAGGGAGGCAAGAGCTAAAGAGTGTGTGTGTGTGTGTGTGTGTGTGTATGTGTGTGTGTGTGTGTGTTGGCATTTGGAAATCAGCACTACTGTATCAATTTTACCTCCAACTGCTAGATAAGGAAGAAATTTAAGTAGATAAAGCAGAAACTCTGCTAAAAAACCATCTTCCCACCCAGAACCGTTGAGGCAGCATAAATAGCCCTTTCCACTCCTCTGCAGAATAGAGACCAGGAGCATCTGTAGTCCTCTGTATCAGAATAGACTACAGTGTAGTTTCACATCAAGCAAAACTGATCAGTATTTCTTTGAAATATAGGGCCCAGGTCGGCAAGAAGAAAGAACGCAAAGCCACTGAAGCCATGGGCCCTGGACCAAATGTGAGGTCTGACAGATAATCTGGAGCCCTAAGGCCTGTTGTGGTCAATGAGAAAGCACAGACTTCCAGGCCTCAGAAAGCATACCACAGTGGATGCATATAGCTTCATGCCTAATTAGAGAGGACTTAAAAGATGATGCTAACTTTGTGCCGGTAATAGTGTCACTGTGGTTAGTATGTGGTTAGGTATGTAATTAAGCACAGTCTTTCTGGAAAGCATTTGACCATGTGTGTATATATATGTGTGTGTGTGTGCGCGTGTACATATATATGTGTATATGTGTATATATGTATGTATATACATATATATGTCATAATTATTACATAAGTGTATTACCTTTGATCCTACTTCTAGAAATCTTTTCTGAGAAAATAACTAGAGAGCTAGAGTAAGAATTCTCTGTGTGATATGAGTCATGGGGTTATTTTAAATACATTAGTAAATAAATTGTCTAGTAAGTCTTATATTCATTTAATGGACTATCAGGCAATACTGAGAACCATGGTTTTATAGAATATTTATCGACATTACAAAGTTCTCATGATTTGATATTTGATGAAAAGAATAGGATACAAAATCTGCTCTGTAAATTTTCTACTCACAGATTTTCACAGATAGAAACTAAGTCTCACAACAGAGCAGAAATGGGTCAATTCTTCTCAACAAAAACAGATATTGTGCTAAGTTTAAAGTCACTATGGACTTTTGCACAAATGGATCTACATTTCAGAACCAAGTCTATTGATAAGTTGAAGTATTTCTACTTCAACTTAGAAATTTTGATGTATTTTGATGAAAATTTTGATGTATTTCTATATTTGTACATAATATAAATATCTATGTTGGTACATATATGAGAGAAAAGGCATCAAACACATCTATCAGTGGTAGAATTATGGATAGTTTTTATTTTCTTCATATTTTTATAAATTTCTAAATTTCCTACAATGAACATTTATAATTTTAAGTTTAGAAGGAAATAAACCCTATAAAGAGGGTAGAGGAACATTTTACTGTGTACAAAGAGGCACACAGGAAGGGAGGCTCCATAATTATGTGGCAGATGAAAATAATCTTACTTGAAATAATAATGCAGTACACCAAGTAAAATGGTTGTTTTTTGGACCAATCATACAAATTCCTTTTCTTCCTAAGTTTCAGGTGAAAGATACACTTGGAGGTATGAACATACTGATCCTTTAGTCAGATTACTCCCTTGCATTCAGTTGCTGCCTTATATGTTAATCTGTAAGTCAGCAGCAATATCAGCGCTGTTAACAGGGACAGTCCTTCATTTGGGTTTTGAGTTTCTCGTTTGTCCTGGTAGCTAGGCTTTGTGCAGAATACATTATTCAGATTATCTCATAACTTCTAAAAATGGCCTATTGTTACACTATCTTACAGACAAGGAAATTAAGACCTAGAGAGATTACGTGACTTGCCCAAATTAGGCGGCGAAGGAATGGCAGATTCTTTGACTCTCCAAGTTTTGGTATACTAGAAAATACTGACGATTTAGGGAGAACCAAGTTATACTGTTATGTGTGGGATAACTGACCGCCCAAAGATGATAATTCAGTATTTATTTATTTATTTCTGATCTTCCCATGAGAGGCAAAGATAATTCAGTACTTACTTAAAAGAGAGAAAAAATGAATATGAGTCCCTTTGACAGACCCACCTGGAGCTTTGGAATTACTTGATACCATCCATCAAGAAGTGGTCTGACCACTTGAGTTTTGTGTGCCGCTGTTGATGAAGTCAGATGGACTGGTTAATCAATGGAGAATTTGCAGGACATTCTTTTTCTTCCCGTTATTGGCTGGTCATAAACTCTGTACTTGGTTGAAAGGCACAACAGAACCAAGTGATGAACAAGTAGGGATAACTCAGTAAAGGAATGAAAGCAGAATTTTAAGAAACTGCTGATGCTTAGGAAATGAAAGGGATTGATAATAGCAATTAATGATTGTGAAATCTGGGCCTCATTGCTGTTGAGTCTTAAAATCAGTTCTAAAACAGAAGGAGATTAAAATACATATTGATCTGCTGATAGGCAAAAGGTAAAGTTTAAAAGCAAAGAATTGACCAGTATGTATTACGTTGATTAAACCCTTCTCTGCTATGTGAATAAACAAGCTGATAACTAGTATCTGTGAGTTCCTGAATTGATTCTTATTGAGTATACTTCAAAGATGCAGGACCATGTCTGTCTGCAATCACCTTCAGAAAGGCTGTCTTGCTGCAGAGGGATGCCATAAGACACAAAGTTCTCTTTCCAACTGATCCCCGAACTTACTTTACTGATGCAGCGGGTGTAACAGCAACAGGCTTTGAAGTGCAAAGCCTTCCTTCAGTTATGCGCTCATTAAAAACTACCATGCTCTCGTAAAAATCCAAGAACTCTAATGGGAAAGATTTTATACGAAGAGGGCAACAAAACCCCAGATTGCCCTAGATCCTTGCCCTCTCAGTTGTTTGCCTGGCACTTGCTGGAGATGCAGACCAACTTACTGAACTTTAGACATGGCACTCTGTAAAAGTAACTAGGACCTTGAAGAACTTTCCTGCTGACTTACTCTTAGATGAATATTTCCATTCTGTTGTTTATCTCATTTGTTTGTTCATATATGGTCTATTAACACAGATTCTATAAGGATCCTAAGGTACTGAGAAATGTCATAAGTAAGTAATATAGTAACAGAATAATATTTCAAATTAGTGGGAAAAGATGTATCCTTTAATACATGGCATTAGAATTACTTGCAGTTGTCCAGAAAAAAAACCTACATTGTTTATGCTGAAATAAACTCCAGAAAATAAAAGATTTAAGTACTTAAAAATGAGAACTATGAATGTACTAGAAATATACATAGGTGATTTGTTTTTCATAATATTGGCATAGAAAAGGCATTTCTAGGCAAGACTCCAAACCTAAAATCTGTAACAGAAAATATTGAAAAAAATTTACTACACACAAATTTCAAACTTTTATACAGAAAACACCACTAGCAAATGTCAAAAGATAATGAACAAGGTAGAGAAAAAATTTGTAACACACATATAAGAAAATGAACTAATTTCTTTAGCATTTAAAGAACTCCTAAAAATTGGAGGAGAGCGAGGATTGAAAAACTACCTATTGAGTATTATGCTGATTACCTGAGTATCAAAATCATCTGTATACCAAACCCTCATGACACAACTTACCCATGTAATAAACCTGCACATGTACCCCTTGAACCTAAAATAAAAGTTGGAAAGAAAAATAAAGCAACAATATTGTAACAAACGTAAAAACAATCAGCATGAACAAGATAAACATTTTATTTTAAAAATGGACAGAGATTTGAAGCATCAGTTCCCAGAAAAATGAATAAAAGATTGACTGCAGCCTTGTTGGCCATAGCCAAATCCTGAAGATAAATGTTCTTCAGTAGCGTGACTTGTTAACTAAACTGTGATAACCGCTGTTAAAAGGAGTGGGATGGAGTTACATATATTGATACAAAAAGTTGTTCATATTTCCAAACTACAGGATTAGTATCCCTTATCCAAAGTGCTTGGGACCAGAAGAGTTTTAGATTTTGGATTTTTTTCAAATTTTGGAAAATTTATATATACATCATGAGGTATCTTGAGGATGGGACTCAAGTCTAAACACAAAATGCATTTATGTTTCATATACACCTTATACACACAGCCTGAAAGGAACTGTATACAATATTCGTAATAACTTTGTGCATGAAACAGTTTGTGCACATTGAACCATCAGAAAAAAAAAGGTGTCACTATCTCAGCCACCCATGTGGACAATCTGTGGTTGTTTGGTATAAACTTCATTCCTGACTCTGAATTTATATGCCACCAGTAAGCAATCCTTTTGTTACACTTATTCACACATCAGTACTTAACAATAAAAATATAACATACCATTAATACAGTGAAAAAAATTGTGTTCAAGGTAACTAAGCAGTGCAGTAGCATCATCAAGATACTGTATCAGCTGTTGAACTACAGCAACAACTAACAAGCAGCAGGCTTTCAGTTCCCACCTATGAAGCTATGATGCTGTGTTTTGATTAAAAGGCTACTGTACCTTGTATTTTGTTTTTTTAGTTTAGAAGAAACATCAGAAGCCTTTAAGGGACCAGGAAGTGAGTCCTCAGGGGATGACTAGACATTGTGCTGGACGGCTTTTTAAAATGTTTCCTCCAGAATCATTTGTCTCATTATCAAAAGTTTTGGTCTTAGAAGTTTCTCTTTGATTTTATAAATGAACACAATTGATTGTTCTGTTATGAATGCACACTGCTGTAGTCCTTCAGTAAGCCCATTGCACGTTTTCTCCATGTTGTCTATAGGTACGTTTTCTGCAATGTTAACAAATGTCATCTCAGTCGTCACTATTCTTACAGTCACCTTGATTCAGAACTATTTTGGCTATTTCACCATCAGTCAATGAATGAACAACTGGAGCCTCATTATCTATGTTAAAAACTTCTTTGATATCCACTTCTTCCAGCATACTGATGGACTCTGATGGAATATTTTTGGCGTAGGTAAGGAGGTCAGACATAATTTTTCTCCTTCAAAGTGGACTCCTTCAAAGTCACCACATTATTTATCATAATCACTGAATATAATTACAGGCCAGAGGTTGTGCCAGGCATGCCCAACTGTGTTTTTAGTCACTGTATTCCAAGCATTGGCAACAGCATATATGGCATCCTTCACGTTAAACTCCTTCTGAAAACCCACACCCACACCTCTGTTCATTGCTGCTAGCATGCTATTCAAGAAAGTGTTTTTATATTTACTCTTAATTAGTCTAAGGCTACCCTAGTCACATGGTTGAATTAATGAAGTCACATTTGGGGGAAAGTACCTGCCATAACAGGATTGATGAGAATTTCAGCTGGCCAAGAACAGAACAATTTTCAAGGAATAACAAAGTCTTGTAATCTTCCTCCAGTCCAACTTCCTTGCAATGAGTGCCAGCTACTGGTACAAAATGTGAAACAAATTTCAAAAGATGTCCCTGGTGATCCATGTCTTTTTGTTAGTGTAATAATGGACTGGTGAGAACTTCACTCCTTGAAAACAGCAAGGACACAAGCTTTTGCCTATCACCGCAAGTTTACACTTAGGTTTGCCTGCTGCATTAGCACGTCCCAGCACAGTTATTCTATCCTTGGAATCCTTAATTTCTGTAGGAACTCTCATCAGCTGTCGTCAATGTTTTTCTGGGGCAATAGTACCTAAACAGTGATGTTTCATCAGCACTATAGACTTGTTCTGGTATCAGGTTTTAATCAGTGATGACCTTGACAAACTCATCAATAAATTTATTTGCTGCTTCATAATCAGCAGATGCTTTATCACTACAAATCTTTAAAAACTTAACACTATGTCTTTTCTTAAATGTCTGCAACCAGTCTGTTGAATATTCAATTTCCGTCAATTTTCAGTTCATTGTGATAGAGCTTTGCTTGTTTCCTAATCAACATACCATTAGTTGTCATATGTTCACTGCCATGGGGTGGGTCCACTCTTTCAGTACACAATCCAGATCTTCATGTATAGCTTTATGCAGTGTTTTTCTGTTTTTCATTAACTTCTGTTTATCACTCTCAACATAAAACCTCAGTAGTTTATTCTTCTGTTTCTTCAGGTCCTATGCAGTGGTCATTCCAACACCATGCTCTTCTGTAAGATGTTTCACACTTACACTGCTGTCCAGTTTCTCCAACAACTTGACTTTCTGACATAATGATATGATTCCTCTTTTTCTTATTACTTTTCTCTTTTTCTTATCACTGTTACTGTTAGGGGTATCTGCAGGCCTTTTTGACATTTTGTACAATTTATTTACACCACAGAACAGAGAATAAGCAGAATAAGCAGGAAAACACAGGGAGTAATGCACATAGGTCTTGGCCCTATGTGGGGCATCATGGGGAACCTGCTGTTAGTGCGCCTGGCTGGCACGTGTGCCATTTTATTACTTTTTATGGGCAGGCTTGCATGGGGGAATCTGGGCATGCACAGAAAATATATAAGGCAGCTGAATGGGGCTAGGAGGGTCTTTTTTGCGGGGTGGGGGGACATTGGATTAAACTGTGTATTGTGCACCTATGTTTGGACTGAAACCCATCACATGAGGTCAGGTGTGGAATTTTCGACTTGTGGCATCATGTCGGCATTCAAAATGTTTTGGATTTTGGAGTATTTTAAATTTTTGAATTTTGGATTACGAATGCTCAACTGAAATAATTTTAAGTTAAAAATACCCAGAAGGTTGTATAACAACGTTTACCGTAATCTCATTTGTCTATGGACATGTATGTCAATCTGGAAGGATATACAAGTAATATTATTAATAGCTCTGATAATTAGTACCGAAGTATAAAAGGATAATTTTAGTTCTGTACTGTTTGAATTCTACAGTGTATTATTTTATAATTATTTTAAATATTACTTAATTATATTAAGTATAATTATTTAAAATATTACTTAAACGAATATGAAGACAAATTGAGGTAAAGGTTCAAACCAGGTAATGAATATGGCACATAAGAACAGATACATCGTGCGTTGAGAAAGAATAATCAACAGGGCTTTGTCCTGTATTGGTAGAGAGTGGATGGATTGGTCATTGTGTCCTGGACCTCATACTCTTTTATGATTTGTGTCAGTTTGGGTCATTTGGGAAAGATACTAAAACAGAGTTAGGAGTGATTAAAAGATGTTTATTGAAGAGGAGTGCCTGTGAAAGATAAAGGGGAAGAAAGGAGGATCGGCAAGGAAAAACCTTCAGACCGTGTGCTGATCTGGCATCTACAAAAGTCTTCCTTCCTGTCCATTCCAAGAAGGAGTGGACAGAGAGAAGGACTCAAACCACAGTGCAAATGAGATAAAGCCAAACCAACATGGAGCTCTAGAGCAGAGACTGCCTCTTAGAGAAGTCTTGTCTGGGGCAGAAATGGCCAGACTCTGGTACCCCTACCATGCTCAGCAGTTGGCTGGGGACTACCCAGAGGAGCACGGCCCCAGCTCCTGCACTGTGTAGATCCCAAAGTTGCTGCAGCTGTAGGCTGTGAGTTAACAGCACTTCTTGCAGCTGAACAGTAGGTTTTTTCTTGAAGGGAGGTCAGAGTGGTCCACCTGCTTGGCTGCCAGAGTCCAGATCCACTTTTCTATACAGGTTCAGGGAATAGCCCTTCCAGGATTCCACTGGGCCTTTCTTTCTGAGGGGAAATTTACCAGAGGGAGTTTAGGGAGACAAACTACAGCCCCTGTTGCTGCATTTGATCTAAGTGCTGTAAATGATACTCACTCTTCTCCACTATCCATTTAAAATTCGCTTGCCCTCAGCAATCACCTCTGCTGGTCTCAGGGAATTACCTGGTGGCATTACCCAAATCCTCATTTCTGAGGGATTTGAGTCCCTGATGACCATACCCTTCTCAGGCCCTTGTTTATTCACTGTCAAAACTGGGCAAGGAAGTACCAGGGTGTGCCCAAGTGGATCACCCAAGTTCAACACATACCCTTCCCTTGCTTATTTACCCCACTGTGGAACAGAATCTCTACCTCCCTCTGATGAGCAGCATCAATTACCCCTGCCAAGATGGTGTCTATTCTTGCCTGCTGGAGCCTGGACACAAGGAATTCAAAGTGCTCCCGTGGTAGCTGTAGCTTGTACTTCCATAGGATCCTTATCATATCTGTTGGTACGAGTGTGCCCCCTTTGAGGATCAATACCTCTAAGACTTCAGAGCCCTGAGTTGTGGGAATGGGACACACAAAGTCCCCCGGGAGATCAGAATGATGACAAATGGAGCCAGTCCTGCTTCACCCTTGGTTCCCAGACCCATGTGTTCTCCGTTTTTGTGAAATGGTGCTATACAGAGCTCTCTGATTCAGTATATACTGCATCCTGGAGTACAGTGCCTCATCTTTGCAGAGTATTTTCTCTCAGCTGAGTCTTTAGCAGGTCATTCTGTCACTCTGTCAGGTTGACTTCTTCTGGGTGGTGCAAAATGAGATATGAGCAATGGATCTCACCTCTCCTTCACTGGGAAGTGGATCTCCTAATCAGATGCTACATAGTTCCAAGTCTGTAGATCAGGCATTTCATAAGCCCCCAGATAATGATGCATGGCTGAATCTTTGGGGAGGAAAGGCAAGTCCATAACCAGATTGTCTGTTCCTTTGAGACTAAACTATTAGTCTTTCCAGGATAGCAGAGAATCAATATAGTTGATTTGTCATCAAGTAGCCAATTGGTCTTTCACTGTTAGTTTTTGTTGCTGATAGGTTGGAACTTCAGAAGCTGTAGTAACTAGATCAGGCTTGGCAAGTGGTAGTTCACCCTGCTACCCAGGATTGTTCCTTCCTGGAAGGTTTATTCATGCCCTTCTGAAAAAAATTATCTTGACTAAATGACTTGCATTCATTAAATGCAGAAACTTTAAAGGCAGTGGAGGAGAACTCCCTTCCCTCCTTGAAAATTTGAAGAGAGGGACAGTTCTTGTCCCTACTCCTCAGCAAAACTCTTCCTCCATCAGAACAGGAAAGATGGGTCTTTACTGTAGCAACTTGTATTTCTCATTCCCCAAAGCTACGTGTGCAAAAGAGACAACTTTTTCTGAAAACAATCTAAATTTTATTTTGACACTCTATTTCAACATGAGTGCTAAATGTGACCTCTATCATTCAGAGAGACCAGCCTGGACAGCATAATTTTTTTTTTTTAAACTAGGGCATAGTGGCAGGCACTTGTAGTCCCAACTACACAAGATGCTGAGATGGGAGGATTGCTTGAGTCCAGGAGTTTGAGGCTGCCATGAGCTATGATTGCATCACCACACTGCAGCCTGAATGACAGAGAGAGACCCTGTTTAAAAAAAAAAAAAGGAAAAGAGGAAGAAAGAGGAAGGAAGGAAAGAAGGAAGGAAGGAAGGAAGGGAGGGAAAAAGAAAAGGAAAGGAAGAAGGAAGGAAGGGAGGGAGAAAGGGAGGGAGGGAGGGAAGGAAGGGTGAGCAAGCAGGGAGGGAGGGAGGAAGGAAGGAAAGAAAGCAAACAGGGAGAGAGGGAGGGAGAGAGGAGAAAGAAAGAAAACCTGCCAACAGGGCCTGATATAGTGCCATCAGAACAAGGTTGAAGCACCCGCAGCTTGGACCTCTCTATCCATCCAAGACTGCTTGTCCTTGTCTTCATCCAAGCTATCCCCAGGTCTTCCAGTAGTGGTGCCGCATCTGTACTATTGTCACTGTACCAGAAAGCATCCAGCTGTTGCCTCCAAAGACAGGTCTATAAAGACTCCCTCTATGAGGTTCCTCCAGCCCCTCCATCTGGACACTTCATGCAGCCATGTTCAATTCTACTACTTCTACACTATCTTCTCCTCTCTTATGGGCCTTCCCACCCAGCACCTGGGCACTGTACCGGACTGAGACACAGGTCTCTGCTCTTAGATTCCACAACTTATCTGGAGATGGGGAAGGGGAAATAAATCATGTCCCCAGGCTCCTATGACTCAGCTTGGGAACAAGACCTCAGGCCCTTTTCTCAGGAGCATACTGGTATCCAAGCTCTCTTCCTTCTCACTCTTCTCCATCTAGCCATCCTATGAGATTTTTATATAATTTGGGGGTAAGGTAGCCAAGAGTTGCAACTATTCTGATAAAATTTAGTATTTATCGCAAAAGCATAATGCCCTGAGACCTGCAAGACTTTAAAGAAGCATTTCTTAACTGGACGCTGTAGGCTTTGGGGGCAGGATAATCCTTCATCATGTGAGAGTCACATTGCATGCCCTGCTCCCCAACCCCCAGTCCTTATTGTGAAATCCAAAACATGCACACACATTTCCATATGTCTTCCAGCTAAAATTTATGGAGCTTAAAAAGTTTGTAAAACTACAAACCCAAAGCCTTTTCTTTCCATATTATTCTCTATAAAATAAGTTTCAAAAACAAGGCATTGACTTTTTTGCTTGCTGTTTTTTTTGTTACCTCTCCCCTCGAGGAAATGTATGTCTCTTGAATTGCCCAAATGAGTTGGGTCTCTGTGGCAAGGAAGTGTGGGTGAGAAGTCTTTAACACTTTAAAAGTTTCTAGGTAGAAAAAAATTTTAATCATCTTTAGCACTTTCCATTTTCTAATATGTTGAAGTGAGGTCATCAGCAGACTGAGGTGGGGAAGTGATTGTGGAGACTTGAGGAGAGGGAAAAAGATGTGAAATATTCATCCTCAGAGAATGGGGAGACAGAATTTGAGTGTGAGTGTCCCATGTCTTGCCCAGCCAGGTATGTCTGCAGATATCTTTTGACTCCCTATTTCCTTGTGACTTACCAAACCACTCTGGAAATTTGAGCTCCTCGTTAATAAGAAGAGACTTTTTTTTTTTTGCTTCACCTACTATGTGCAGAAGTGTACAACAACTACTCTCTCTCAACAAATGTTATCTTCCCCTATTTCTTTTCCCTGCTAAAATCCACTTATTCTTAGTATAATTTTAGCCATAATGAGACGAGAAGGCTGTCTTCAACTGGATCTCACAGAGTTACAGCCTTTGATGGGGGAGGAGGATAGAATGGAGTGGGAAGGGAGGATCATCAGAGTCCAGTGTTTTGTCCTTAGTTTTGCACAGTCTGAAGATGATGACTGGCTCATTCAGAAATGATTGACTGATTCACAGTAACCAAACTTGCCAAGAGGGTTGTATGTATATATTGGAAAGCTAATGCATTGATTTATAATGACATGCTGAACTTTCTAGTGACTCAGAGAAGGGCCACACCTTTTCAGGATTCAGTTGCCTAGAAAATCAAAATAGGAATCAATTGACAGGAGAGCATGATCTTGTAGAATATGTTGCCCAGTTTCTCAAAGGGCTGATAGATGTTTCATGCCCTTCTGAAAAAATTTATCTGTGACTAAATGATTTGCATTCATTAAATGCGGAGACTCTCTGTCTTTTGAAGAAAACAATATGGCACCCTCAACTCAGGCTGCCCAGTTTAATTTCCTCTATGCTTTGCTCAAGTAAGGAGGGTTTTCTCGTGTGTGTGTGTGTGTGTGTGTACAGTTTTCTCACATATGTGTATATGTATTTATGGTAGGGTGTGTGTGGGGGTGAGGGGTAGGGAGATAAGGGGTGTTTTATTAGGTAACCTAGATTCAAAGGTTTGCTGATGACTTTGTATTTTGCTCTTCCAGTCATGCACTGCATAACAACATTTCAGTCAACCATGAACCGCATATATGATGGTGGTCCCGATGGTGGTCCCCTAAGATTACAATGGAGCTGACAAATTCCTATAGCCTAGTGACATTGTAGCTGTAACAACACAGTAGCACAATACAACTTGCATGTTTGTGGTTATGCTGGTGTAAACCTTTGCTGCAAGTAATAGAAAAGTCTGGTACTAAAATTATGTATACTACATAATACTTGATAATAAATGACTGTGTTACTGGTTTATGGATTTATTATCTTTTTTTTTTAAGACAGCATCTCACTCTGTCACCCCGGCTGAAGTGTGGGGGTGCGATCGTGGCTCATTGCAGCCTTGACCTACTGTGCTCAAACAGTCCTCCCACCTCAGCCTCCGAGTAGCTGGGACTACAGGCAGAAGCCACCATGACCATCTAATTTTTTGTAGAGACAGGGTCTCACTATGTTGCCCAGGTTGGTCTTGAACTCTGACTCAAGCTATCCTCCCACCTCAGCGTCCCAAAATGCTGGGATTACAGGCATGAGCCACCACGCCCAGCCTACTATCATTTCTTTTTTTGCTGTTATTTTAGAATGCACTCCTTTTACTTAAAAAACAAAAAAAGAAAAGTTAACTGTAAAACAACCTCAGGCAGGTCCTTCAGGAGGTCTTGCAGAAGAAAACATTGTTATCATAGGAGATGACAGCTCGATGTGTGTTATTGCTCCTGGAGACCCTCCTGTGAAAGTGGAAGACAGTGATACTGATGATCTTCACCCTGTGTGAGCCTAGACTAATGTGTGTGTTTGTGTCTTTGTTTTTTAACAAAAAGGTTCAGAAATTTTAAAAACTTCAAAATTTAAAAATAGAAAAAAGCTTACAGAATAAGGAAAGAAAATAGTTTTGTACAACTGTACATTGTGTTTGTTTTATGCTGTTATGAAAAAGTCGAAACTTTTTTTAAAGATTAAAACTTTATAAAGTAGAAAAGTTAAAGTAAGCTAAAGTTAATTTATTGAAGAAGGAAAAGTATTTTTATAAATTTATTGGGGGCCGGGCGCGGTGGCTCAAACCTGTAATCCCAGCACTTTGGGAGGCCGAGACGGGCGGATCACGAGGTCAGGAGATCCAGACCATCCTGGCTAACCCGGTGAAACCCCGTCTCTACTAAAAAATACAAAAAACTAGCTGGGCGAGGTGGCGGACGCCTGTAGTCCCAGCTACTCGAGAGGCTGAGGCAGGAGAATGGCGTAAACCCGGGAGGCGGAGCTTGCAGTGAGCTGAGATCCGGCCACTGCACTCCAGCCTGGGTGACAGAGCGAGACTCCGTCTCAAAAAAAAAAAAAAAAAAAATTATTGTAGCTAAGCGTACAGTGTTTATAAAAGTCTACAGTAATTTACAGTAATGTCCTAGGGCCTAGGCCTTCACATTCACTCACCACTTGCTTACTGACAGAGCACCCTCCAGTCCTGCAATCTCCATTCATGGTAAGTGCCCTCTGTAGTTGTACCATTTTTTATCTTTTATACCATGTTTGTACTGTACTTTTGCTATGTTTAGATACAGAAATACTGCTGTGTTACAGTTGTCTACAGTATTCAGTATAGTAACGTGCTGTATAGGTTTGTAGCCTAGAAGCTGTAGGCCACACTACATAGCCTAGATGTAGATGGCTATACCATCTAGGTTTGTGTCTGTACACTTAACAACATTTGCACAATGATGACATCGCCTCACAATGCATTTCTTGGAACATACCCTTGTTAGGTGACGCATGACTGTATAATGTTCACACTGCTTACTCACCATGTTGATAACCCCTTACACAATTTCTGCATCTCTGTTAGTGGTTGTAAAAAAGAAAAATCAAAAAGAAAGCATCCCAACTTCCCACATCCAGAGTTCTAGTCCTGTCTCTGTCATTAGTTTGCTGTGTGACCTTCAGCAAGTCATATATCCTCTTGGTGTCTCTTGAATAATGTCCACATTGAAGGTGATGGGACTAGATGATTTCTAAGGTCCCTTCCAGTTCTACAGTGCTAAGGATTTTGTGACTAAGATCAGAGTTCCTCTTTCAACAATCAAATTATTCCACAGCGCAATGGCTCCGTTGTACTTCCTGGGCACACAACAAATGGAAATTTGCACTGAAATTGATTGGAGATGTTAGAAAAACAGCAATAAGGAGATGGGAAAGTGTCGAGAAGAGCCCACTGGGAGGACAACTTCCTGGGCTCAACTGCATGTCTTAGATTTCAAGCTGATAACTTTTACCTACCTGATAAGTTGTTAGGGGTAAGGGATGGAGGGGCACATTTTCTGAATATGAAAAAAGGCTTTTAAATACTTGGATATAAGGACTAAATACTCAGGTTGGGCTTTTTCTGTGTCATTATTTGACAGTGAAACTAACGCTGCTGATCTCAACATAATAGGTGAATTTAGAAATAGAGTTACAGGCTCAGATAAAATCCAAGTTTTCACCCTTGATCATTAAGAGGTATTGTATGTATGAGGATTGGGATGTCCTACTTTCCCTTAACTGCAAAGTATCCCTTTGGTGCTCATATTTCAACCTCCAAAATGCACTTTGCTAAAATGTTTGCTGTGGAGCCAGGTCCTGTGGACGGAAGCTGAAGAGGTGAGGGCTGTGTGCAAACACACGGTGGGGAGTCTAGATGGGTTTACAGTAAGCACAAGCGCCCCACGGGGACTGCAGCCTTTTGCCTCTCACTGTAGGGGATGGGCATTGACCGGGTGATGCAGCCCCAGAAATCAATTCAACACTAATGAGGGCTGCAGCTGGGATCAGAGAGGAACATGTGGGAGTTTGTAGATGATGCAGTCAGGCTATCTGAGATATGATGGGAGCAGCAGAAATAGCCACCATATCTGTCCAGTTTGCCTGTCAACACTGCACATTCAAATTTGGGGTAACACAAGCCAGTAGTGAAGGCCCAAAGCAGAGGCTTAGACATAGGATGCTCTCCTGGATGCAATGGAGATTTTAACTAGTGTGTCAGCCCAGAGCACAGCTAGCACCAGAAGTGAAAAATAACAGAAAGAAAGATGATTTTTTTGACTTACATGCTCTTGAGAAAGCTGGAAAATTCAGTCCGGAAAAGGAAAAATAACAAACTTACAGCTATTGTCCGTCTCTTCCAGAACAAAGATCACAAGCTGGTGGCCCAGCGGGGAAATCTTGTCCAGCGATCTGCTTTCCTTCCTTGACCTTGCATTGGTTTTATGCTGCTTGGTTCTCTTTTGTTTTAATTGTGAATGTCTGTGGTGAATTTTCATGGCCCGCACATTGTATGACTCTAGATGTCCATTTGCAACTGCAGTTCACCGAATGCCCCATCACTGCCTTATGGAGCCACTGCTATACATTTCTCCTAACTGGCTTATCCCCCCAGGTGTCTAAATTTGAGATCTCTATGTAGAATACTAAGATTTCTTAGTAAAATTAGCAAAGCGTCTAAGTACTAGAGAATTGATATTTCTAAGCCTGAAGGACAGCGGTCTGCCCTTGAGGGTTGTTTGAAGTTAAGAGTTGCAGGAAGTGGTAGATCTCATTTCCCTGGAGGCCCTTAACATTATGGAAGAGTCTGGCCTTGGAAGGATGAGTTGTCCAATTGCATCTAAAATGGAAGGTAAACTAGGTTACTATATATATTATATATCACATATATACCATATAAATAACATATATATTACTAATATATACCAGCTTTATTGAAATATTAATCATGTAATTTATAATTCACCCATTAAAGTGTACAATTCAGTGATAGAGTATTTTCACAAATATGTGCAACTTTCACCAAAGTCAATTTTAGAACTTTCTTGTTAACCCAAAAAGAAATCCTGTATTAGTAGTCCACCCCACCCGCCCTAGGCAACCATTAATCTATCTGTATAGATTTAACTATTCTAGACATTTCATATAATCACATAATATGTGGTGTTTTGTGAGTGACTTCCTTCACATAGCATAATGTTTTCAATGTTCTTCCATGTTGTAACATGAGTCACTATTTCTTCCTTTTTATGACCAAATAATATTCCACTGTATGAATATTACCACATCATGTTCATCCATTCATCAGTTGATGGACATTTGGGTTGTTCCCACCTTTTGGTCATTGTGATTAGTGCTACTATAAACATTCTGTGCAAGTTTCTGTGTGAACATATGTTTTCATTTCTTTTGAGTACAGTTGACCCTTTGTATCTGCAGGTTCTACATCTGTGGATTCATGTAACCATGGATCACAGATTGAAGATATTCGAAAAATTAAAATAAACAACATAACAGTAAAAATACAAATTTTAAAAGCAATACAGTATAACAACTATCGACTTAGCATTACGTTGGATTAGGTATAAGTAATCTAGAGATGATTTAAAATATACGGGAGGATGTGTGTAGTAGGTTAAATGCAAATACTACATTTTTTATAAGGGCCTTGAGCATCCATGGATTTTGGTATCCTGGGCAGGGGATGAGGGTGGACTGGAACTAATTCCCCATGGATATCAAGGGATAACTGTATACACTTAAGAAAGTCACATGGTAACTTTATGTTTAACCATTTGAGAAAGTGCTAGATTGTTTTCTTTTTTTTTCTTTTTTTTGAGATGGAGTCTCGCCTCCTGGGTTCGAGTGGTTCTCCTGCCTCAGCCTCCTGAGTAACTGGGACTACGGGCATGCACCATTACGCCTGGCTAATTTTTTTGTATTTTTAATAGAGATGGGGTTTCACCATTTTGACCAGGCTGGTCTCGAACTCCTGGCCTCAGGTGATCTGCCCACGTTGGCCCTCCAGAGTTCTGGGATTACGGGAGTGAGCCACTGTGCCCAGCCAAGAAGGTTCTAGACTGTTTTCAAAAGTAACTGCACCATTTTACATTCCCACTAGCAATATATAAGGGTTCCAGTTTCCCCACATCCTAACACTTGTTATTGTCTGACAATAATTTTTGATTATACTCATCCTAGTGCATGTGAAGTGTATCTTTTGGTTTTGATTTGCATTTCCCTGATAATTAATGATGTTGAGCATGTTTTCATGTGTTTATTAGCTATTGGTATATCTTTGAAGAAATGACTATGCAGATTCTTTGCCCATTTTCAATTGGGTTATTTGCCTTTGTGTTATTGAGCTATAAGAGTTCTTTATATATTCTGGATACAAGAACCTTATATATATGATTTGTAAATACCTTTTCCATTCTGTGGATTGTTTTTTTACTTCTTTATAGTGTCCTTTGAAGCACAAAAGTTTTAAACTTTAGTGACATCTAGTTTATTTTTTGTTCATATTTAATACTTTTGGTGTCATATTTAATACTCCATTGCCAAGTCAGAGTACACAAAAATTTATCCCTGTTTTCTTCCAAGAGTTTTAGAGTTTCAGCTCTTACATTTAGGACTTTCATCTATTCTGAGTTAATTTTTTTAAAAGATGTGTGGTTAAGAGTTCCATTTCAATCTTTTGCATGTGGTTATCCAGGTATCCCTGCATTGTTTGTTAAAAAGACTCTTCTTTCCCCCATTGAATGGTTGTGGCACCATGCTAGGTTTCTTCTTAGGATCTCATCTAAGTCTGACATACATGTCCCCATAGAGGTTGTCCCTCCCTTTAATCTCATCTAATATAGTCAGAGTTCTCACCCTGCATGCATCCAGAAATGCTTTTTTCCAAGTGTTTCCGAGGTCTTTCTAAGAGTCCCCGGAAACGCTTAGGCATCTCATGGATCCATGCTAGTGGTTGCTTGTCCTAAATGCAGCCCTCGTTCTGGCCCCTGGTTCTTGCCATTTTGTAATTCCTTCTGACTGCTGCCCCTCTCCTTGCATTACTGGGCCACATGTCTGGCCACAAGCCTCACTTCTAATTCTCAGAGCACAGCTAAGACTATACAGTAACATCTAACACCGTTTATTGAAGGCATGAGGTAAGCAGAATGGAATTGCCTTATAGGAGGCCATAACACATGGTTGGCTATTAAGTATCACTGCCCTGGGTTCTACTCGCCATGCCCATCTATAAAACATCGCCTGGCTATCTCTTGCTCTGGTCCTCTGGCCATGACATGAATTCCAGTGTCAACAGACCTTTTTTCATATAAGCAGGCTCTTGGCCAGCCCAGGCCCCCAACACTTCTTTTGCCTGATGGAGAAGAAAACCTTTTCTTCCCCAATAATACACTTTCTCTAAAATTGTATTATTATAATTTTGCAAAGATGTAACTCTGCTTATGGCAAGGATGCTTTCTATATTATTTTGGAGAGCAATTTAGGTCCTCTTTCTCTCTCTCTGCTCCAGAAAATGGTCTCGGTTTTACTTTGTATAACTAAGAAGCTCACAAAAATGTCCTTTTAAACTAGAGTGGTCTGACCTTAGAAGGGGTGTCAGTGTCTATGTCTAGCTAAAAAGGAAACTTCTGTCCACTTTGAAATAACAGATACTCATCCTTCCATCCGCATTCCAGATATCAAAGTGGACATCAAATACTGGGGTACAGTCTCCAGGAACCCTGTTATTAAACCTACTATACCACAGTTGTTTTTCCTTAGCTCATTGTTAGTTCTCTAATTAGAAATATTCTTACTTAAATAATTATTTTCCTAACAAAAAAGGAGAGTTATGTCTTATTTCTCATTTCAACTACAAGAAAATATGTTGTTATCTTGGACCCATTATCTTTAAGCTTTTTGATCATTTCCCTTACGATTCTTTCTGGTAAGTGAATGAGAATTATCACTTAGTAGTTCTAATAATGTCCTACCAAAGCAGAAAGAACCACATACATCAATAGTCAAATCGGTAGAAAATTGAAAACACCCAAATGCCTTTAACAAGAATGATGTGAATATAAGTGATATTCATTCGTTTTTTAAAAATCTAGATAAACTTCTCAGTTATTTAGTCCAATATTATTTGGAAGGGAAATGGAACTAATTTTTAACAAAACATATTTTATTTGAGCTGCTATAAAATAAATTTGAGGAAAAAATAAATCTCAAAAGTAGACAGCTAATGGTAATAATCTCTGAGATCTAAAAAATGCATTACAGGCGAATTGAATGCTGGCAACTCTGTTAAAAATAAATAATGTTCTTTTTATTCCAAAACAAGAATCGATCCTTCTCAAGTCTTCATTATTAAAATTCAGAAAACATAGAACCATTTCATAGTCTGAGTAATTTATATCCTTACATCCCAAGTGCCTCAACAGAGTACCCGAGATAGAGTAGAAACTTAAACAAGAAATTGTTGAATGAAGTAGAGTAGAAATTGGAAGTTCTCAAGTCTGAATGTGTGTGTGTGCTTTGTGAAGGGGAGGTTTTGCCTCTCTGTGGTACCTAGCCCAGCTCCTCCACAGAATAGACTCACTTTCTTCTTGTTGATTTTTTTGTGAATGGTTCTCATTACCCAAACTTTATATTATAATTCTATAATGTTCAGTAAAATAAAAACTTCTTGGACTGAATATTTTTAATATCCAGATTGCTTGCAAGATACTCCAGGCTAGCCAGGATTTTGCAGGGATATACGTGCAGATGTGTCACTAGGGAATGCCTAAGGAATGAACAAGCAGGCAGCAAGGGCCTATGGAGGCAGCCATATGTGTCTCTCTAGAATCAGTGAGGAAGATGGAAGCAGAGCAGCTCGGCCCTCTCACTCCCCCTCAGTGCTTCCAGAGACCCCTGACATGGAAACTTCCTCCTAAAGAAATGGCCCACTCAGCTCTTTTCCTTTCCATGCTTCCTCAGCTTCCTCACTACTGACAATGTTCTAATTCAAACATTATTTCCTGAATCCTAGCTCTGTCCTTGGTGATGAGCACACCCAGGTTCAAGTGCAAGATCATAGTATAGTGTTACTTGGTATTCCAAGGTCAACAGTTTATGGGAAAAAAAAAAAAAAGCCAACCTCTGAAGCATGGATTGCTGAAAAAAGACCAGTTTATAACCAGTGGTATAACATGGCATTGAAAGCCATGGACATGGGTTAGTTTGCCCTAAAAAAGTATGCAATGAGAAGAGGGCATTAGGATGAGGTCCCCAGAAATACCCACATCTGACTGTCATGTGGTAGAGCCTGATTCGATCCTGAGTATCCATCTTCCCCTTTTTCTTTAGTAAGAGGACTCTGATTTATTCAGTGAAAAGACACTGTTCTCCAGCATCTGCAACTGAGAGGCCAATGGAGTGTATATAAAGCAAGAGGCTGTATGGATCTTACTAGAAGCCTCTTTAATGACTCATGGAGAAGGTGCAACACATGCCCCTTTTCCATTCCTTCTGATGTCTCCTGCCATGTGTATGTTGGCTGCCATCTTGGACTATGTAGTGGCTATGAGGTGACCTTGAGGATGCTAAGATGCTGAGTTGGAAAGACAGACACGGGGCCCCTTAATGGACCACCCTTGGACTTCCTTTGTTTCTGAGAGAATCACCTATTCTATCCCATTTAAGCTACCATCATTTAGGAACAATACAGGAAGACAGTCCTGCAAGCAGGAATGAAAGATGCAATCTGAAAAATAGTAATGGTGTGAAAAATGCTGTATTTTACCTTTTTTTGCAGTGAAATTCTCTTAGAGATGAAGTTTTAATAATCCATATAAACTTATTATTCACAAGTTTTTTGAAGAATGACAGGCAAAATGGTATTTTCTGTTGTTAGGAGTGACAACAGAGCCCAATTATGCAGCTTCTTTTAATAATGGAGCAGAATGTGCATACTTTTTAGTGGCAGGTCCACAGCCACTGTCACCTTTTCTGTGTTAAAAATAGTGGAGATGTATCCATTTCTCCATCTGTCCATACAGTCTTCAGCATTTTCTGAGCTCCTGTTTTGCACTAGGACTGGTTTAGGGCAGGATAAAAATGCAAAATAAGATATAAGTGTTGCTTTCCCAAAGCTTACAGTTAATTAGGAAACATAAACAGGAAATGACAGTAGAATGTGAGAAGTTTGAATGAGACTTGTTTCCTTTCTCTGAGGGTTTTCCACTCTTGCTCATCAGTCAGAAGGTTGTCTTGGTCCCTTATCTTCTCAAGGGTTGTGCCCTTTGTCACTCATACTGGGACACGCCGGTGACTCAGAGTCTTGTCCCCAGTGGGCCACTGTCCCTTTAGTGATGAGAGGGGAAGAGATTGTCCTTTCCTTCTCGATCACTTCATTTCTCTGATAGCATCAGATCCCCTTGTGGACTGATCTGCAAATCGGAAGTTCTCTTCTGAAGGTTGGGGTGAACACAGGAGATAACTAAATTCTGGCTAACCAGGACTTTCCTCTGTGCTGCCCAAGGAGGGTTCTTTAAGACTGAAGGCGGGTGTCCCATGTGTGGCTTCTCCTGTCCACTTTGCTCCCATGGCCACAGCATCCATGAATGTGGCCTGTCTTTTTAGTTCTGGAAGGTATTAGGATCTCCTTGTTCTTGGTGTGGAAGTTGTATATAGGGATCTAGCTGGGCATGGTTCTTCTACTCCTTGTGCTGGGCATCTAATGAACACATTGAACAGATACACTCATGAGCTTTCATTCTTGTATTATTTCTTTGGTTGGTTGGTCAGAGGTTGGCCCTCCTGAATTCATTATCTGGGCCTCTTATCATTTTTCTTACTGTGTCTTAAATGTTGTTAATTAGTCGGTCAGCTTTCTGGGATATTTACTTGACTTTAATCTCCATATTTTCTATTGATTTTTTTTTTTTTTACTATAACATGGATAATTTTTTTCAAAGAATTCCTTATGGATTGCTGGTTGTTCTTTTATAATGGCAGCATGCTCTCCTTCCATGAATACAATTTTGTATCAGACTCTTGCAGAATACAAATGAGAATGATTTTAGTTCACTGAATTATCACAGTTCCTCTGAGGTCATCTGTTTGTGTTTGCTCATCTTGGTCATTCTTATTCATGTTTGAGATATTCTCCGGTGTCTGGGATTCCTTTGTTGTTTGTTCATAGATGATAGCTATCATTGCTGTGCATGGATGGAGAGGGTGGACTGGCTGAATTCACAGGCGGAGAGCCCACCAGCATCTTGGGAACTCCTAAATGCTTCAATGTATAGGTCTCAGCCCTGGGATACCAACCATCACACCAGCTACCACAGTTTTCTTGCATGGGTCCTTCGACTTCTCAAGCTGAAGTCTGACACCTTTACTTTCACACAGTCTGGGGAACACCTTCACCCATCAGATCTGCCAGCATTTCCCACTCAAAATGTCCCCAACGCAATACGCTCTCTTCCTTCACAAATCTGTTTGCCTCCCTGGCTTCCTGCATCTGATAGCTATACTGTCTTTCCACTATTAAAAACCACAGAATAGTATCTGAGTGAATCTTTCTCTCCTTCTTTAGTCTGTTCCTGAGCCCTTGAGGGTTCCTCCTGCCTCTGTTTACCCTCTCTCATTCCATCACAGCCTCTCCAGTCAGGTCATCATTATTTATTCCCTGGAAAAAAAATCCAAATTTCTCTCTAGCTTTCTGCCTCTCACCTCTCTTATAGTTAGCTGTCAGATTAATATACTCAGGTGTAGTTCTCTTTGTATCATTGTGCTGCTCAAAATTCTTTCCTGGATCTCTTCTATTTACTCTCTAAGGCCTACCTTCACAATCTGATGTTCAAGGGTTCAACCTACTTCTCTTCCCACCTTCCTATGGGAGGTGGGAGCCTGTAGCATGGGCTCTAGGGACATACAGGCACAGCCAGATGCAGGCTCCGATGACTGTGAGGCAAATTATTTGCCCTCTCTGACCCATACCTACCTTTCTCATCTCTAACTTTAGGATAAAAAGAGCACAGGTATGCCTCAGAGATATTGTGGGTTCGGTTTTGGGCCACCAGACTAAAGTGAATACCACAATAAGGTGAGTCACACGTATTTTTTAATTTCCCAGTGCATATAAAAGCTATGTGTACCCTATACTGTAATCTATTAAGTACACTATATTGTAGTCCATTAAGACATTATGTCTTTAAAAATGTAGATACTTTAATTAAAAATATTTCATTGTAAAACAAATACTAACAATCATCGGAGCCTTCAGCTTGTAATCTTTTCACTGGTGGAAGATCTTGTTTTGATGTTGATGGCTGCTGACTGATCATGATGGTGATTACTGAAGGCTGGGGTGGCTGTGACTATTTCTGAAAATAAGACAACAGCGAAGTTTGCCACAGTAGTTGACTTGTGCTTTCACAAAAGGTTTCTCTGCAGCATGTGATTCTGTGTGATAGCATTTTACACACAGTGGAACTTCTTTTAAAATTTGTCAGTCCTCTCAACCCCTGCCACTGCTTTAGCAAATTAAGTTTATGCAATATTCTAAATCTTTTGTTTCATTTCAGCAACATTCACAGCATCTTCACCAGGAGTAGATTCTATTTCAATAAACCATTCTTCGCTCATCCACAAGAAGCAATTCCTTATTCATTCAAGTTTTCTCATGAGATTGCAGAAATTCAGTCATGTCTTCAGGTTCCATTTCTAATTTTAGTTCTCTTGCTATTTCCACCACCTTGGCAGTGACTTCCTCAGTTGAAGTCTTGAACCCCTCAAAGTCATGCGTGAATGTTGGAATCAGTTTCTTCCAAATTCCTGTTAATGTTGATATTTTGACCTCCACCCATGAATTACTAATGTTCTTAATGACATCTGCAATGGTGAATCCTTTCCAGGATGTTTTCTATTTACTTTACCCAGATCCATCAGAGGAATCACCATCTATGGCAGCTATAGCCTTATGAAATGTATTTCTTAAATAACAAGACAAGAAAGTCAAAAGTACTCCTAATCCATGGGCTGCAGAATGAACATTGTGTTTACAGGCATAATAACAATATCCATCTCCTTGTATATCTCCATCAGAGATCTAGGGTGACTAGGGGCGTTGTCAATAAATAGTAATATTTTGAAAGAAATCTCATTTTTTGAGCAGTAGTTATCAACAATAGGCTTAAATATTCGGTAAACCATGCTGTAAATAGGCTTTGCTGTTCCATTTATAGAGCGCAGGCAGAGTAGATTTAGCATAATTCTTAAGGGCCCTAGGATTTCAGAATGGTAAATGAGAATTGGCTTCAACTTAAAGTCACCAGCTCCATTAGCCGCTAACAAGAGTGTCAGCCTGCCCTTTGAAGCCTTGAACTCTTCCAATGTAAGACTGCTTCATCTGCATTAAAAATCTATTGTGTGGTATAGCCATGTTCATTAGTGATTTTAGCTAGATCTTCTGGATAACTTGCTGCAGCTTCTACATTGGCATTTGGTGTTTCACCTTACACTTTTATGTTGTGGAGATGGCTTCTTAAACCTCATGAATCAGGCTTTTGCTAGCCTCAAACCTTTCTTCTGCAACTTCCTCACCTTTCTCCGCCTTCATAGAATTGAAGTGAGTTAGTGCCTTGCTTTCGATTAGCCTTTAGCGTAAGAGAATGTTGTGACTGGTTTAGTCTTCTATCCAGACCACTAAAATTAATGCTCGTTAAGGGATGTATTTATGAAGTCTACTACTGTTATTATTGTTATTGTTCTTGTCATGCATCCAATATCTTTCAGCCAAGGTGGTCTCCTCCGTATTTTCTGACTACAGGCTGTAATTTCCCACCTCTGTTCTCTGTCTCAAGTGCCCTTCCTTCTCCATGTACACTGTCAAATTTTTAAAATATTTTTAAAATTGTGATAATATATACTTAACACAAAATTGACCATTTTAACCATTTTAAGTGTAAAGTTCATTGGCATTGAGAGCATTCATATTGTTAGGCAAGCACTATCCATGTCTAAAACTTTTCCATCTTCCCAACTGAAATTCTGTACCTACTAAACAGTAACTCCTCCCTCTTCTCATCTCTTGCAACCACCATTCTACTTTCTATCAATTTTACTATTCTAAGTACTCCAAAGAAGTTGAATCATACAGTGTTTATTCTTTTATGTCTGGCTTATTTCACTTAGTGTAATGTTTTCAAGGTTCATTTGTGTTGTAGCGTGTATCCAAATTTCATTTATTTTTAAGGCTGAATAATATCCCATTGTATGTACATAACACATTTTCTTCATCCATTCATTTGTTGATGGACATTTAAGTTGCTTTCACCTTTGGCTATTGTGAATAGTGCTGCTGTAAATACGAATGTACACATTTGTGTCCCTGCTTTCACTTCTTTGGGGTATATACCCAGAAGTGGAAATGCTGGATCATATGGTAGTTCTGTGTTTAGCTTTTTGAGGAACTGCCATACTGTTTTCCACAGCGGCAGTGTATCCTGTTAAATTTTAAGTGTCAAGGTCCAGTTCCATTACTACCTCCTCCATGATGTTTTTCAGATCCCCTTCTAGATAGAAGAGACTTCTATCTGGAAGGGTCGTGGTGGTTTACTTGCAGATTGCCTTCCCTCAGCCTCTTTTAGGAGAGTCTTCTTGGTTTCCCACATAGCTTCGCTCAGAGGCAGGTGCCCAATATGTATTTAGTGAATGAATGAAAGAAAGAAAGAATAAATGCATGAATCAAGCAATGGCCAGAGCTGCTGACAACTCACAGGGGAGAGTGCAGGGGATTAGTGAAAACTCCCCACCTGAAAAGATGTCGACTCCCGAAATGCTTTGGGTACATGGATGAGGTCGGTGAGCCACTTCTGCAGTCTCTTCACAAAGCCAGAGTAGTGTTACTTCCTTGGCTCACTCTCCTTCATTACATTAAGAAGCAGCATGTGTTGCTGGCGTCTGTTGGATTTCCCTAATACAAAAAACAGGTTGCCACTCGGGTCTGCAGAGACATTTGGATGCATTGTATTTAAATTTTGTTTTCATTGAAAATTTATAGCTGCCACCATCTACTCTAATGTAATGAATAATTAGAAGCAATTACAAGGAAATTTAGCAAATTACTAAGCCATCTAGGAGTAAAAATTAGTGTTTATGGTGTTCTTCCTTTGCTGTCTGGCAGTCCAAAATGATATATGATATGCATGCAGACACCATGCACAAATACTTTTCTATGCACCCAGCAGTTTTCCAGTAGGATCATAAAAATCAGTGCATGGCATTAGAGTCTTGTGATGTTAAAGGGCCTTCTCAATAAATATTGGATGATGGGGCAGGGAATGATGAACTTGAGCAGTAAAAACTTAACCACAAAAGGTTTTTGGTGGTAGGGTAGATTATATTATTTTTTAAAGTTAATTTTTCTATTGTACATTTTTAATTTTAAAAATTAAGGAGGAAACCAGAAAAGTGAAATAAATAAAAATGCGGCCTATACCTTTCATCCAGAAGATACTATTTTCCCATTTTTATTGGTATATTGACATTATTTTCTTTGCATGTTTACATGTATTGTCATTACTTTTATCAAACTGCACAAAAAATTACCATTTTGATTTAAAAACTCAGTAGAATCATGTAAACATGCCTCAGTGTTACTATGGCCAGTCACATAGACAACATATAATTATTTTACATTCCTTATGATTGTAGTTTTAGCTTGTTTCCAATTTTTAACTATTTTTTTAAATGTAGATTTATTTATTTATTTATTTATTTAATTATACTTTAAGTTCTAGGGTACATGTGCACAACGTGCAGGTTTGTTACATATGTATACATGTGCCATGTTGGTGTGCTGCACCCATTAACTTGTCATTTACATTAGATATATCTCCTAATGCTATCCCTCTCCCCCCCACTCCCCACAATAGAACCCGGTGTGTGATGTTCCCCTTCCTGTGTCCAAGTGATCTCATTGTTCAATTCCCACCTATGAGTGAGAACATGCGGTATTTGGTTTTCTGTTCTTGTGATAGTTTGCCGAGAATGATGGTTTCCAGCTGCATCCATGTCCCTACAAAGGACACAAACTCATCCTTTTTTATGGCTGCATAGTATTCCATGGTGTATATGTGCCACATTTTCTTAATCCAGTCTGTCACTGATGGACATTTGGGTTGATTCCAAGTCTTTGCTATTGTGAATAGTGCCGCAATAAACAAACATGTGCATGTGTCTTTATAGCAGCATGACTTACAATCCTTTGGGTGTATCCCCAGTAATGGGATGACTGGGTCAGATGGTATTTCTAGTTCTAGATCTTTGAGGAATCACCACACTGTTTTCCACAATGGTTGAACTAGTTTACAGTCCCACCAACAGTGTAAAAGTGTTCCTATTTCTCCACATCCTCTCCAGCACCTGTTGTTTCCTGATTTTTGAATGATCGCCATTCTAACTGGTGTGAGATGGTATCTCATTGTGGTTTTGATTTGCATTTCTCTGATGGCGAGTGATGATGAGCATTTTTTCATGTGTCTGTTGGCTGTATGAATGTCTTCTTTTGAGAAGTGTCTGTTCATACCCTTTGCCCACTTTTTGATGGGGTTGTTTGTTTTTTTCTTGTAAATTTGATTGAGTTCTTTATAGGTTCTGGATATTAGCCCTTTGTCAGATGAGTAGATTGCAAAAATTTTCTCCCATTCTGTAGGTTGCCTGTTCACTCTGATGGTAGTTTCTTTTGCTGTGCAGAAGCTCTTTAGTTTAATGAGATCCCATTTGTCAATTTTGGCTTTTGTTGCCATTGCTTTTGGTGTTTTAGACATGAAGTCCTTGCCCATGCCTATGTCCTGAATGGTATTACCTAGGTTTTCTTCTAGAGTTTTTATGGTTTTAGGTCTAACATTTAAGTCTCTAATCCATCGTGAATTAATTTTGGTATAAGGAGTAAGGAAAGGATCCAGTTTCAGCTTTCTACTTATGGCTAGCCAGTTTTCCCAGCACCATTTATTAAATAGGGAATCCTTTCCCCATTTCCTGTTTCTGTCAGGTTTGTCAAAGATCAGATGGCTGTAGATATGTGGTATTATTTCTAAGGGCTCTGTTCTGTTCCATTGGTCTATATCTCTGTTTTGGTACCAGCACCATGCTGTTTTGGTTACTATAGCCTTGTAGTATAGTTTGAAGTCAGGTAGTGTGATGCCTCCAGCTTTGTTCTTTTTGCTTAGGATTGTCTTGGCAATGCGGGGTCTTTTTTGGTTCCATTTGAACTTTAAAGCAGTTTTTTCCAATTCTGTGAAGAAAGTCATTGGTAGCTTAATGGGGATGGCATTGAATCTATAAATTACCTTGGGCAGTATGGCCATTTTCACAATATTGATTCTTCCTATCCATGAGCATAGTATATTCTTCCATTTGTTTGTGTCCTCTTTTATTTCACTGAGCAGTGGTTTGTAGTTCTCCTTGAAGAGGTCCTTTACATCCCTTGTAAGTTGGATTCCTAGGTATTTTATTCTCTTTGAAGCTATTGTGAATGAGAGTTCATTCATGATTTGGCTCTCTGTTTGTCTGTTACTGGTGTATAAGAATGCTTGCGATTTTTGCACATAGATTTTGTATCATGAGACTTTGCTGAAGTTGCTTACCAGCTTAAGGAGATTTTGGGCTGAGACAAAATTTTGTAATATACAATCATGTCATCTGCAAACAGGGACAATTTGACTTCTTCTTTTCCTAACTGAATACCCTTGATTTCTTTCTCTTGCCTGATTGCCCTAGCCAGAACTTCCAACACTATGATGAATAGGAGTGGTGAGAGAGGGCATCCCTGTCTTGTGCCAGTTTTCAAAGGGAATTTTTCCAGTTTTTGCCCATTCAGTATGATATTGGCTGTGGGTTTGTCATAAATAGCTCTTACTATTTTGAGATACGTTCCATCAATACTGAATTTATTGAGAGTTTTTAGCATGAAGGGCTGTTGAATTTTGTCAAAGGCCTTTTCTGCATCTATTGCAATAATCATGTGGTTTTTGTCCTTGGTTCTGTTTATATACTGGATTATGTTTATTGATTTGCATATGTTAAACCAGCCTTGCATCCCAGGGATGAAGCCTACTTGATCATGGTGGATAAGCTTTTTTTTTTTTTTTTTTTCGGTGGAAAATAACTTTTATTGAGACCCCACCAGCTGCAAAATCTGCTCCTCGCATTAAGCTCCTTCTTCCTTTGCAATTCGGTCTTTCTTGAGTGGTCCCATGAATGCTTTCTTCTCTTCCATGGTCTGGAAGCGGCCATGGCCAAACTTGGAGGTGGTGTCAATGAACTTAAGGTCAATCTTCTCCAGAGCCCGCCGCTTCGTCTGCACCAGCAAGGACTTGCGGAGGGTGAGCACCCGCTTCTTGGTTCCCACCACACAGCCTTTCAGCATGACAAAGTCATTGGTCACTTCGCCATAGTGGACAAAGCCACCCAGAGGGTTGATGCTCTTGTCAGACAGGTCATAGTCAGTGGAGGCATTGTTCTTGATCAGCTTGCCATCCTTGATAAGGTAGCCCTGGCCAATCTTATAGATCTTCTTATTGATCTCAGTGCGGTGATGGTAGCCTTTCTGCCCAGCACGTGCCACAGAGAAGGCCACACGAGCAGGATGCCGTGCCCCAATACAGGCCACCTTGCGCAGGCCTCGGTGGGTCTTGCGGGGCAGCTTCTTGGTGTGCCAACGACTGGTGACCCCTTTGTAGCCTTTGCCCTTGGTCACCCCGATGACGTCGATCATCTCATCCTGCCCAAACACTTGGTTCACAGGTACCTGCTGCTCGAGCCTCTCGCGGGCCCAGTCCAGCTTCTCGGCCACGGTGCCTCCGTTCACCTGGATCTCCATCAGGTGGGCCTTCTTCTGGCGCAGAGGAAGCAGACGCATCTGGGTGTGGGCAATGACACGGATGACTTGGCAGTACTTCTTCATGCTGCTGAAGTCCTTCTCCAGCTGCTTCTTGCCATCCTCATCCTGCCATTTCTTGCAGTACTTGGTAAAGGCCTTCTTCTTAGATTTATGCCAGTTCTTATAGAAACGCCTCTTGCATTCATCACTGATGTGCTCAGCGAAGACAGTCTTGAAGGTCCGGAGGCCTCGAGGGGTTTCCACGTAGCCCACAATGCCCACAACCACCATGGGTGGCGTCTCCACAATGGTTACAGCCTCCACCACCTCCTTCTTGTTCACCTTAGATCCTGGCCTGTCAACTTCCCGCACGATGTGGGTCATGCCAGCCTTGTATCACAGGAAGGCTGTGAGGTGGACCGGCTTAGACGGATCATCTTTAGGGAAGCTCTTAACCTTCCCGCGATGCCTGCTGCTGCGCTTCCGAGGCAGGAAGCCGAGGGACCCATGTCTGGGAGCCGAGAACTTTCTGTGAGACATCACGCCATCAAATCCCGCCGGTTGGATAAGCTTTTTAATATGCTGCTGGATTTCATTTGCCAATATTTTATTGAGGATTTTTACATCGATGTTCACCAAGGATATTGGTCTAAAATTCTCTTTTTTTTTGTTGTATCTCTGTCAGGCTTTGGTATCAGGATGACGTTGGCCTCGTAAAATGAGTTAGGGAGGATTCCCTCTTTTTCTATTGATTGGAATAGTTTCAGAAGGAATGGTACCAACTCCTCCTTGTACTTCTGGTAGAATTCAGCTGTGAATCCGTCTGGTCCTGGACTTTTTTTTGGTTGGTAGGCTATTAATTATTGCCTCAATTTCAGAGCCGGCTATTGGTCTATTCAGGGATTCAACTTTTTCCTGGTTTAGTCTTGGGAGAGTATAAGTGTCTAGGAAATTATCCATTTCTTCTAGGTTTCCTAGTTTATTTGCATAGAGGTGTTTATAGTATTCTCAGATGGTACTTTGTATTTCTGTGGGGTCGGTGATGATATCCCCTTTATCATTTTTTATTGTGTCTATTTGATTCTTCTCTCTTTTTTTCTTTATTAGTCTTGCTAGCAGTCTGTCAATTTTGTTGATCTTTTTCAAAAACCAGCTCCTGGATTCATTGATTTTTTGGAGAGTTTTTTGTCTCTCTGTCTCCTTCAGTTCTGCTCTGATCTTAGTTGTGTCTTGCCTTCTGCTAGCTTTTGAATGAGTTTGCTCTTGCTTCTCTAGTTCTTTTAATTGTGACGGTAGCATGTCAAGTTTAGATCTTTCCTGTTTTTTCTTGTGGGCATTTAGTGCTATAAATTTCCCTCTACACACTGCTTTAAATGTGTCCCAGAGATTCTGGTATGTTGTATCTTTGTTCTCATTGGTTTCAAAGAACATCTTTATTTCTGCCTTCATTTAGTTATGTACCTAGTAGTCATTCAGGAGCAGGTTGTTCAGTTTCCATGTAGTTGAGCGGTTTTGACTGAGTTTCTTAGTCCTGAGTTCTAGTTTGATTGCACTGTGGTCTGAGAGACAGTTTGTTATAATTTCTGTTCTTTTACATTTGCTGAGGAGTGCTTTACTTCCAACTACGTGGTCAATTTTGGAAAATGCGATGTGGTGCTGAGAAGAATGTATATTCTGTTGATTTGAGGTGGAGAGTTCTGTAGATGCGTATTAGGTCCGCTTGGTACAGAGTTGAGTTCAATTCCTGGATATCCTTGTTAACTTTCTGTCTCGTTGATCTGTCTAATGTTGACAGTGGGGTGTTAAAATCTCCCATTATTATTGTATGGGAGTCTAAGTCTCTTCGTAAGTCTCTAAGGACTTGATTTATGAATCTGGGTGCTCCTGTATTGGGTGCATATATATTTAGGATAGTTAGCTCTTCCTGATGAATTGATCCCGTTACCATTATGTAATGGCCTTCTTTGTCTCTTTTGATCTTTGATGGTTTAAAGTCTGTTTTATCAGAGACTAAGATTGCAACCCCTGCTTTTTTTTTTTCCATTTGCTTGGTAGATCTTCCTCCATCCCTTTATTTTGAGCCTGTGTGTGTCTCTGCATGTGAGATGGGTCTCCTGAATACAGCAAGCTGATGGGTCTTGACTCTTTATCCAATTTGCCAGTCTGTGTCTTTTAATAGGACCATTTAGTCCATTTACATTTAAGGTTAATATTGTTATATGTGAACTTCATCCTGTCATTATGATATTAGCTGGTCATTTTGCTCGCTAGTTGATGCCGTTTCTTCCTATCATCGATGCACTTTACATTTTGATATGTTTTTGCAATGGCTGGTGCCTGTTGTTCCTTTCCATGTTTAGTGTTTCCTTCAGGATCTCTTGTGGGGCAGGCCTGGTGGTGACAAAATCTCTAAGCATTTTCTTGTCTGTAAAGGATTTTATTTCTCCTTCACTTATCAAACTTAGTTTGGCTGGATATGAAATTCTGGGTTTAAAATTCTTTTCGTTAAGAATGTTGAACATTGGCCCCCACTCTCTTCTGACTTGGCGAGTTTCTGCCGAGAGATCTGCTGTTAGTCTGATGGGCTTCCCTTTGTGGGTAACCTGACCTTTCTCTGTGGCTGCCCTTAACATTTTTTCCCTCATTTCAACTTCGGTGAATCTGACAATTATGTGTCTTGGAGTTGCTCTTCTCTAGGAGTATCTTTGTGGCATTCTCTCTATTTCCTGAATTTGAATGTTGATCTGCCTTACTAGGTTGGGGAAGTTCTCCTGGATGATATCCTGCAGAGTGTTTTCCAACTTGGTTCCATTTTCCCCCTCACTTTCAGGCACACCAATCAGACGTAGATTTGGTCTTTTCACATAATCCCATATTTCTTGGAGGCTTTGTTCGTTTCTGTTTACTCTTTTTTCTCTACATTTCTCTTCTCGCTTCATTTCATTCATTTGATCTTCAGTCGCTGATACTCTTTCTTCCAGTTGATCGAGTCAGTTACTGAAGCTTGTGCATTGGTCATGTAGTTCTCGTGTTATGGTTTTCATCTCTATCAGTTCTTTTAAGGTCTTCTCTGCATTGATTATTCTAGTTATCCATTCATCCATTCTTTTTTCCAAGTTTTTAGTTTCTTTGCACTGGTTACGTAGTTCCTCCTTTAGCTCTGAGAAGTTTGATGGACTGAAGCCTTCTCTCAACTCGTCAAAGCCATTCTCCGTCCAGCTTTGATCCATTGCTGGCAATGAGCTGCATTCCTTTGGAGGGGGAGATGCGCTCTGATTTTTTGAATTTCCAGCTTTTCTGCACTGCTTTTTCCCCATCTTTGTGGTTTTATCTGCCTTTGGTCTTTGATGATGATGACGTACTGATGGGGTTTTGGTGTGGGTGTCCTTTCTGTTAGTTTTCCTTCTTACAGTCAGGATGCTCAGTTTTAGGTCTGTTGGAGTTTGCTTGAGGTCCAGTCCAGACCCTGTTTGCCTGGGTATCAGCAGCAGAGGCTGCAGAAGATAGAATATTGCTGAACAGCGAGTGTTGCTGTCTGATTCTTGCTCTGGAAGCTTTGTCTCAGGGGTGTACCCCGCTGTGTGAGGTGTGAGATGTTGGTCTGCACCTAGTGGGGGATGTCTCCCAGTTAGGCTACTCAGGGGTCAGGGACCCACTTGAGCAGGCAGTCTGTCCCTTCTCAGATCTCAACCTCCATGCTGGGAGATCCACTGCTCACTTCAAAGCTGTCAGACAGGGGCATTTAACTCTGCCAAGGTTTCTGCTGCTTTTTGTTTAGCTATGCCCTGTCTCCAGAGGAGGAGTCTACAGAGGCAGGCTGGTCTCCTTGAGCTGTGGTGGGCTCCACCCAATTTGAGCTTCTCAGTGGCTTTCTTTACCTACTTAAGCCTCAGCAATGGCGGGCGCCCCTCCCCCAGCCATGCTGCCACCTTGCAGTTAGATCTCAGACTGCTGTGCTAGCAATGAGGGAGGCTCCGTCGGCATGGGACCCTCTGGGCCAGGTGTGGGATATAATTTCCTGGTGTGCTGTTTGCTAAGACCCTTGGCAAAGTGCAGTATCAGGGTGGGAGTTACCCGATTTTCCAGGTGTTGTGTGTCTCAATTTCCTTTGGCTAGGAAAAGGGATTCCCTTCCCCCTTGTGTTTCCCAGGTGAGGTGATGCCTTGCCCTGCTTCAGCTCTTGCTGGTCAGGCTGCACCCGCGGACCAGTGCCAACTGTCCGACATGCCCCAGTGAGATGAACCCGGTACCTCAGTTGAAAATGCAGAAATCACCCATCTTCTGTGTCACTCACCCTGGGAGCTGGAGGCTGGAGCTGTTCCTATTTGGGCATCTTGGGTGTGCCCTATAATTTTTAACTATTATAAATAATACTGTAGTGAACCTCATAGTCCATATAACTTTTTAGATATATTTTAAGGCTAGAATTCTAAGAAGGAGAATTTTTAGGTCAAAGAAAATAAACTTTTCAAAGTCCTTGATTCTTATTATCTCATCGCTTACCAAAAAGCTTATACTTAATTTGTTTTTCAACTTGCAGTGTTGAGAATACTTGTCCTACTGCAACTGCACAAGTATTAATAATATCATTAAAGCATTTGTTAACTTATGAGAAAATTTTAATTTTTTTTGTTATAACTGGCCTTGGATGAAGTTGGAATCCGTTAGATTCAGTAGCAAGAAATAGAATTCACCTAATCTAGTTTACAAATATTTATTTCATAACATGCATTGCACAAGAACGAGGTCTAGGTTGAGCTTTGAGATATGACTTTAAGAGCAGCACCACAGTGCTGGGTCACAGAGAGAACTGCTCCTGCCTCATGAAGCCATCATAATAGAGAAGCCACTACAGGAGAACCAAAGGCCACTGCAGCAATTGCTGGTGGAAATGACAGAAGCAGCACACAAAATGCTCTTGTCTCATTTCTGCCTTCCAAATTAAATAACATCCAAAACCATAGCTGCAAGGGAGTCCAATAAATGTAGTTTTGAGGTTTTTTTTTTTTTTTTTTTTTTTTTTTAGCTTCTGCAGTGCAGGAAGACCCCTGAGAAGGCAGGTAGAATAGATATTAGTTGCTAATCTCCCATATCCACCACAACATTGTTCATGTGTTTGTGATGCTTGTTAACCTATTAAATGAATTGTTAATTTTTAACCCTTTCTGAGCTAACTTGTAAAAGAAGCTACCAGAGACCAGAAAGATATGATCATTATTTGTAAGAAGCATATAGCATTATCCTTAGCAAAACTGGAGACCTGATGAAAATGAGAAAGGGCAGGAGATGATTCCGTTTACTCCCACATTGCAGGGAATTCCAAAGATCTAAGGTAAGTTTCTTTGTATATATGTCAATATATAAGCATTAATAAGAAATAATTTTTTGTTGTGTTTAATACAACAGAATAGGAATTCAAATAATTGGACCTTATTCATTAAAATTGGACCTTATTCATTTGTTAACTTCTTAAATAACTTGTTTCTCCATTGAATGAATTATGATCATTTAAGCATAATCACTAATAAATCAAAGAATCTTTCATTATTCCTCACCTACTAGGGCCACTGTGTTGTATAATTCCAGGGTTCACTGATTACATAGAATACAATGTGAATGGCATCCAGTGGAGCTGTGCTCCAATGCAGTGGTCCTGTCAATTCCCTTAATTCATTGGATAACTGAGTCTAGTTTTTTTTCCTTAGACTGATTTTAAGAAAGATGCTGATACCCAAGGGAGCTACAGAAGGTTATGGGGAACTGGGCCCTCAGAAAACCTAGGGGGGCTTTTTTCAGAGAAGGTGTAAGCTCAGAAGCCATCAGTCAGGCCCACCAACGTTCTTCTCCAAGGAAATCGCTTTCTATTCATGCCTTTTTGCCATTTGACTTAGCAACTAAGACTGAACAATTGTGCCTATGGATGATAAGGCTTTTACTTTGAGGGCTGTTTGAAAGACTAAATCTAAAGAAGTAGTGGATTAATTTAAGAAAACAGGAACAAATCTGTTGCAAAGGCAAAACATTAACAGTTCCTTTCAAAGACCCTCTTCAAAGTCTTTGATAGGGAGTTGACTCTTCACCCATGACTTTTATGAAATTGTCAGTGGAATTGCACTATGTCCCCCTGCATCCCTAGGGGAAGATTTCTGAACCCTGACCTCTTCTCTCCAGCTACTCTTGTCTAAGAACCAAAGGCAGGTCCCTGGAAAAAGTATCCTTCAGATGCTCCTGAGAAGCCAAGTTCTGCTAGATTATGGTGGGGATGAATCTGAGTGAGTTGATAGCTCCCATCAAGGCCTGCTAAAAGTAAATTGTATGACCTCTGTTAGTGGATAGATGAGGGGCCATCTCAAGTAAAGACTGATTCCCTGTAGAAGAGATTTTAAATTCTGTTGTTAGGAAGACAGAAGGCTACTAGACTTTGGATGTTTACAAAAACCGTTGTTTCTTGTTTTCCCGTAGGCAAGGGAAAGAGGTGAGCTGTGAGGGGAATCTGGGTTTAGATAAGTGGTGGTGGGGGTGAAAGAGATTGAGAGGGAGAGACAGAAACAGAAAGACATCGTTAGAGAAATCTCACCTTTTTTGGAAAGGCTACAGTCTACAATTACCATATTTTCTAGGACTGTTTGCATTTTAAATATTTACTTTCATTATCCCCATAAAACATCAAAATATTCTGGAAATGTAAATATTTTGACAAATGGTAACTGAATGAATCAAGTCATTAATCATTACAAGTGTGTGAATTAGTTCTCTTGGTTCTGAGCATGAATTCAAGGATATCAAATGGAAAGTTGATGTCACTGATTAGTGACTTCTGGGCAGCAGGGAAGTTATCAATAGGCTCTAGCACTGAAAATTATCTTTTAAAATGCAAATCAATATTCAGAGGCTTGTCAAGAGATGTTTGGGGAAAACAACAGAAAATACAATAGTTCCCCTTTATCTGCAGGAGATAAGTTCCAAGAACCCAGTGGATGCTTAAAACCTTGAGTAGTACTGATCCCTCTACTGACTGAGCATCCTTAATCTGCACATTTAAAATCCAAAAGCTCCATAATCCAAAACTCTCTTGAGCATCAACACGATGCCATAAATGGTAAATTCCATACATAACACTTAACACAAATTTTGTTTCATGCACAAAATTATTAAAAATATTAAACAAATTGCTTTCAGGCTACGTGTATAAGGTATGTATGAAACACAAATGAATTTCGTGTTTATACTTGGGTCCTATCCCCAAGATATCTCATTATATATATGCAAATATTCCAAAATCAAAAAAAATAAAAAATTTGAACACTTCTGTTTCCAGGCATTTCTGATAAGAGATATTCAAACCATATATGCTATGCATGAATTTCTTTTTCCTTCTTTACAATTTCATAAAGAAATTGTAGAAGATTTGTTCTTACTGCAGATCTTAGCAAGTGCAGCATGATTTTTTTTCTTATTAAGTGGAAAACATCCACTTTTTCACTTAGAGAAAACATTTTGTGACTTCTCTTTTACATATCCAAATTGCCAGTACCACTACTCTTGCACTTTGGAGCTGTGATTAAGTAAAATAAAAGTTACTTGAACACAAGCACTGTGACACAGCAACCACAGTTACTGAGTGACACACAGGCAGGGAGCATACACACCATGGATACCTGGACTAGGGGAGGATTCAGGTCTCAGGTGGGATGGCGCGGGATAGTGTGACATTTCATCACACTACTCTGGTGAGAAATTTAAAACTTATCAATTGTTTATTTCTGAAAATGTCCATATAATATTTTTGGACTGTGGATGACCACCAGTAATTGAAACCTCAGAAAGCAAAATCTCTGCTTAAAGGAGGCTACTGGAAATAATTACTGAACAAATGAAGATCATCTCACAAGCATAAGTAGGAAGATATACTAGCAGTTTTACTCACTGATGAGTAACAAAGACAAATGCAAGTATTGTACTAATTGTTATATGCTTTTTGCTGTATTTTAATTTTTCATTAAAATTTTCCCCTTTCAATGGACAATTTTTTTTTTAGACAGAGTTTCGCTCTTGTCACCCAGGCTGGAGTGCAACGGCGCAATCTTGGCTCACTGCAACCTCCGCCTCCAGGTTCAAGTGATTCTCCTGCCTCAGCCTCCCAAGTAGCTGGGATTACAGGCACGTGTCACCACGCCCAGCTAATTTTTGTATTTTTAGTAGAGACGGGGTTTCACGATGTTGGCCAGGGTGGTCTCAATCTGTTGACCTTGTGATCCACCCACCTCAGCCTCCCAAAGTTCTGGGATTACAGGTGGGAGCCACCACACCTGGCCTCAATAATATAATTATTTAAATTTTTAACTATGATTTCATTGTCATATTTTTCTAAGATTTTTTACATAAATAAGTTCAGGAATCAGAGAATGTTTTCAAGTGAGGAAGACAAGGTAACTAAAGGCAGGGATTTGGGAGCTGGCTGAGGAATCAAAGCCAGTTTCTGCCACTTGCTAGATTTTTAATAAGTTGCTTAATCTCTCTAAGATTCAAGTCTCTTACTTGAAAAATGAAGGAAATAAATATCTCATAAATTTGTAGTGGTTGAGGATTAAATGAACTAATGTTTGAAAAGTGTTTGACCCAGAGTGGATATTCAATAAATTATAGATGTTATGAAAAATATTAATAATGAAATAATGTGAGTAAAAGTCTTAGAGTGAATTCAAGATTTGCGACGTCCCCCATCTCTGTACTGTGTAGCTAGCCATGTTCTAGATGGTGTAGGATCTGTTAGCCTGAACCTCTGAGTGAGGCCCATGCAGAGTCCCCTGCTGATGAGCAATGAGCATGTGAAATGAGCTAAAAATGTACTTTTGCCTTTTTAAACCACTGTAATGCAGGGGTTGTTTGTTACTGCAGCCTAAGCAGCCCCTCCTGATGGATGCAGGAGGGAACACAGATGCTTCCATTGCTACTATATCTAGGACTTGGGGAGAGAGATGATTTGGACAGTTTACAGAACAAGGGACAAGTAGGCAAATGAGTGGAGGACAGAGTGGCCATCACTGGCAGGAGGTAATGGCTACTCCAGCAGTGAGCAGTATTGTAGAAAAGGCATGGAACCCCATATCCTAACCGACATTGAATCAAGAAAAATAGTACTCATTTGGAATGGTCTTGAATGTACTGGTTCAGTTCCAGGAAGGTCTCAAGGGAGGTTAAAGAGATTTGAAGACCTGTATGTTTTTTATAGGCACTGTCTTCTTTCCTTCACAAAACAGGATGGAATTATCATGCTAATGTATGCAGAGAAGGAAGCACAGATTAGGTGACTGTGGCTACTATGAGGGCCAGGAAGGCCCTCCTACCCATCCTATGGGTGCCCAGTTGGCCTATGGAGAGGGGAGTGACTGGAGCCCCTGCTCACCCCTGTACTATGCCTGTTCTTCAGCTTCAGCTCTGGATCCCCCGGAGAGGGACTGCTGCCTGCATCTGAGTTCCTGGACAAATATGCAGTCTACCAGTAAGTGTTTTTAGATCCCCAAGAAAGTAAGTGCTTTATATTCCCTCTAAGTGGGCACACCACATTACCAAACCTGAAATTGAGACCTTTTCCAAATAGAAAAGCATAAACTTTGTGGTAAAACTTCTTCAGACCCTTTATCTCCCTGTCCAGACCAGTGTGTTCTCTAAAAGGAGGAAAGATGGGTGTTCTGCTCCCAAGGGATCATGGCGTCCACCTGAGTCCCATCACCTGAGTCACTTGTCTGCTGCGGTAGCATTTACCTTTATAGTGCAAAACCTCAGGGTGCTGGCATTTCAGCCACATCCAGGAGGTTGGTACATGGTAAGCAACCTTTCATATGTTGAATTACCAGTGCCCTGATCAAACCCTGGACAGAGTATCATCATCTAAATCGTTCATGTCCTGATTCAGTGTTTCCCAAGCACTATGCCACAGAACCCAAGTTCTGGAAGACATAGGTGCCAGGCTACCAAGGGGTTCTCAGGTCAAAGCATTTGGGGGTTCATTGTATTCTATTCTTCCCTTCTCAGCAATTTGAACTGCTTATTAACACACTAAAGTTCGAACAGTTCCTCAAATAAAAAGTAATCTCTTTGACTCAAATAGATTGATTTAGTTATTTTTCAGAAATTTATCTGAATTTGACTATGAGCCATGTTTAGTATAGCAAAATGATTAACTTCTTAAGAAATAATGAATTTTTCTCAAATTTATTTTTCTGTGTTTTTCTCAAATTTATTTGAATTTGGCCATGAGCCATGTTAGTATAGCAAAATGATTAACATCTTAAGAAATAATGAGCATTGCCACACTGACTTAAGAATCACCACCCTGAATTATTCCTATGACTTGAGGCAGCACCACCTCTTGCCCTGTCCAGAGGAATAAGTTAGGTTGGAGGTGGACCATATTCAGTCCAGCTAAAATGTTTGCATGAAGTCCCTGAAGGAGTCAGCCCTTTCCAACTGGGAGACTTCCAGAATAAACAAAGATGTTCATGAATTGGTGGGTTCATTGGGCATTACTAATTGCTCATTCAACATTTTTTTGCTTTTCTTCTCTGAATGTTTCAGTATTTGATCATCTCAAGATCAGTAAGGAATTCAACTGGTCACTGTCACAGCTGAGGTTTTCTAGTGTTCAAATATGCCTGTTTCAGACAGAATAGTGCCCCCTCCCGCCACAAAGATATCCACTCACTTCCTGGGACCATGTTACCTTACATGACAAAAGGGACTTTCTGGTTAAATTAAGAATCTTGACTTGGGGAGATTATCCTGGAATATGTGTGTGGCTCTAATGTAATCCCAGGGTGTTTGTAAGAGGGAGATAAGAAGGTCCATGAGAGAAAAAGATGTGATGATGGAAACAGAGGTTGGAGTAATGCCCTTTGAAGATGGAGGAAGGAGCCATGAGCCAAAGAATGCAAGCTTAAAGAGGCAAGAAAATAGAGTCTCACCTAGATCCTCCCAAAGGAATGCAGCTCTGTCCACACCTTGATTTTAGCCTTGTAAGACTTATTTTGGACTTCTGACTCCAGAACTTTAAGATAATAAATTTACATTGTTTTAAATTTACCATAGTAAACTTACAGTAATTTGTTACAATAAAAATTGGAAACTAATACAATACCTTAATCTTATCCTACCTCAAATTGGCCCAGGCCCATATAATCAAACCTAAGAGTATCCACTCTAAAGGGATATTATTCTGATTTAGAAGGAGCCAACTCTCAACATCTCCTCCTTTCTGTCTACTTCCAGGAGCTGGGCCGCCTATGAGAGCAACTACTCCATCTACTCCATGTGGGAATGAATTATTGGTTGTTATCATGGCTCCCTCAGGCATAGAAGAACCCCTCATAGATATGCTCAGACCACCAGAAGCAAGAGCAGATGAGGCAGACCTAGCAGTGCAGGTTCAGAAGAGGAACTGTGTGCTACTTTCTTGGACAGGTTTGATTTTACCTTCTGGTGTGTGCAGCCAGCAACCCAAGCAGTTCCCCTTATTCTGGAAACCAGAGCACATATCAAGAGGTGGCATCATTTCAGGAATAGGAAAGTCATGTGACCAAAGGAAGTTGTAGCCATGCATCATGGATACAACAAACAGAAACAATATGGAAGAACATGTGTGCAGAGGGGATACCTACATATATGGCACCTGAAATTCAGGGCCACTCAGAGATAGCATCCTGGGAAGCCCAGCCTGTATGCTGAGAACCTGCTATTAGGATAACCAGTCATCTCAGATGCCTGGGACTGAGGCAGTTTCCAGACATGTGACTTTCCATTTTAAAACCAAGACAGTCCTTTCATATATTGCTGGTGGGAATGTAAACTGGTACAGCCACTTTGGAAAACAGTTTGACAGTTTGTCAATAAGTTAAACATAGAATAACATATGACCCAGCAACTTCACTCTTAAGGGTATGCCCCAAATAACTGAAAATATATGTCCACATAAAAACTTGAACAGGGACTGGGCATGGTGGCTCACACCTGTAATCCCAGCACTTTGGGAGGCCAAGGCGGGTGGATCTCCTCAGGTCAGGAGTTCAAAACCAGCCTGGCCAACATGGTGAAACCCTGTCTCTACTAAAAATACAAAAATTAGCCTGATGTGATGATGTGTGCCTGTAAGCCCAGCCACTCAGGAGGCTGAGGCAGGAGAACTGCTTGAACCCAGCAGGGATCCCAGGAGGCAGAGCTTGCAGTGAGCTGAGATTGTGCCACTGCACTGTAGCCTAGCCTGGGTGACAGAGCGAGACTTCCTCTCAAAAACAAACAAAAAAACTTGAACAGGGATATTGATAGTGGCGCTATTCACCGTGGCCAAAAGGAAAAAGCAACTCAGATGTCCATCAACCAATGAATAAACAAAATGTACTTTAGCCATACAGTGGAATATGATGCTGCCATTAAAAGTAATGAAGCACTAAAACATGCTATAACGTAGATGAACCTTGGAAATACTATGCTAAGTGAAAAACGCTAGTCATAAAAGCCCATTTGCTATATAATTCCATTTATCTGAAATGTCCAGAAATGGGAAAATTTATAAAGACAGAAAGCAGATCAGTGGTTGCTGAGATCTTCGGGAAGGGGGAATACGGAATGACTGCCAGTGGGTGTGGGGTCTCCTTTGGGACTGATGAAATGTTCTGGAACCAGATAATAGCAGTGGTTGCACAACATTAATGCACTAAAAGCCACTAATTGTGCATACTAAAATAGTGAATTTTGTGTTATGGGAATTTTACTACAGTTAAACAATTTTTTAAAAAACAAGACAGTCCCAGGCCAAGTGGGACGAGTTGGTCACCCTACGGCTAGCATCCACACTGGTAAGGAAACCAGGCTCAACTGTATGGTAAGGGAAGATCATGATACTCAGAGATACCACGCCAAGCTCTGTGTTTTGCTGGAGAGGACCTGGGTCAGAGGAGTGGGTGTGGTAACCCATCTCACCCCTCACACAGGAACCTAAAAGTTGTGGAGTCCTCTGCTTGTTAAAGCTGAGGTCACCCTAACCCTGCCACACCAGAACCAGGTCTCAACAGATACACGTGGTGTTGGACAGACAGGGAGACTCAACCAGTCATTAGCTATCCCTCGAACACTTGTGCTCATTTGATCACCTGTAATAAAGGTTCTCTGGCTGTGAATCCGGACTACCTTTCCCTAGGGTCTCTGGGTTTGGGATGGGAGATTCACCAGGAGTTGCTACAGGCATCTGGAATCCAGTCAGTGGGTTTTCAAGCCACCTCGAGGGCCCTTGCTCCTTTGTTGCCCTGTGTCTCCACCCCTTTACCCAGTGGGTAATCATTTAACCTATACTTGGACCTTGATCCTCAATACACGACTTGCGGGTTTTGCTCATCAGTTGATAATGGCAGAAATGTTCGCTTCTGTCCAGTCCTGGGCTCCCACAGAGCTGAGCAAGGACATTTCTCTGCCCCAACTGCCAGAGGCAGGAGATTAGACAGGGATGACAATTAAGAGGTTACTGGTATTGGGAAAATCATTAAAGCTGGAGATATAACTAGGTAAAAAAGAAAAAGCTAGAAATGTGGTTTCACTGGATAAAAAGCAATAATAATTGAGCATTTATGAAAATGTTTATCATCTATATTTAATTGCTCTGCAGCATAACACAATTATGTGTATTGGTAAATATGTATTATATTAATATATTGTCACTTTAGATTTCCCCAGTTAACCCTCTGTGAGTTTACTCAGTCTTCATAATTTATTGCTCATGCAGCATGGTCATCTGTTTCCAGCCTAGAAAATTAGTGGGCCTATGCCTCGGGCTTATGAGCTATCAGTTCTACGCCTTGACATTGCACTTGGTGATGCAGGGCAGAAGTAGTTTGGTGGTTTCTCAGCCCAAGGTTGAGTAAACAGATGTCCTGGAGTTGATTTTCCCCAGAATAATTGCATACAATGAGCACAAATGTTTAATTAATCAGGAATCTTGTGCTTATTATCTTTTCTCTGGGCTTCCACTGATAATGACCCAGAGGAAATTTCTTTTCCTTTGTGGGAATGATATTTTATTTAAAGGTTTTCATTTCATCATCTGATCCTCCCCCCAACCCCCTTTTCTAGTAAAAGAGAGAGAAAGAGACTGACTGACTGAATACCTGGACTACCAACAAAAGAAAGGAACACCCAAGCTCATGATTGCAGAGAGGCAGTGATGCAGCCGGGTGGAAGGCATCTCCACCACTCACATCAGTCTCAAAACTATGCTGAACTCAGAATAATTTAATATTTTATATTCACTTGATGCAAAACTTTTCTCCCCAAAATCAAAGTTCCGAGGAAGGAAAGAGAGTTAAGCAAATGTTTAACATACAAGAAAGTGGAAAGGCACTTGTGTATGAAGTCAGGTTTGAGTTTTCAGGACTGAGTGTTGCAGTCCAGGTTGATTCCCTAATGAAGGGCCCACTTGTCAAGCCTGGTGCACGGCACAAAACATTAATCAGGACATTGTTTGCATTAAAGGGCTGAGTTTTTCAGTGGGTAATCATCAGGGAAACCCAGTCAAGGGCGAACAAGGACGGCAGACCTGATTAATTAAACATCTGCACCAGGGCTAAAAGCAAGACTTACCCTGTTGGTTGTATAAGAGCTGTTGATATTAATGCCACGCGTGGAATTGGGAAATATTGTTTGCTGAAATCCTGTCTGCATGGAAAGCTCCACGTTCAGAGCATATCAAGTTGTATCTTTCTATATTATTTCAGCTGCTTCCTGTGTCACTAGGTGTAAGAGGTTCTGGGCAGAGTAATGGTATACTTAGCTTATCCCTTCAAGGAGAAGGCGGCATTTGAACTAGCCTTGACACATAGGTTAAATTTTGTGAAGGGCATTCCAGGGAATGGGGCCATCGTGAGCAAAGGCAGGAGATGTGTCTTCACGGCCATGAGTCTTGGTCTGATTGGAGCCAGGGACTGGAAAGTCAGTGGGAATTAGTGTTGCAAATGCATGTCCTGATACCAGACACTGAGGTTCAATCTGAAAGCCATGGAGCTACTGGAAGCTTCTTCAGTGGTGGATGGGTGGCATGACCACAATGTTTCCAGAAGAATGATTTGGAGTAGTGGGGAGAATGGATGTCTGGTTAGGAGAGAGACTGACCGGGAGAGGGATCCGTTAAGATGATACCCAGTGATGTGAGTCCTAAAGCAGACCAAAGTAAATCTAGTACAAAAGAGAAAGGATTTTCACAGATAAAGTCTAGTACAAAAGGAGCTACAGTGAGGGTGGCCAGATAAAATATATGACACCCATATATGGACACACTGATACTAAATATTATTTGTTGTTTATGTGAAATAAAAACTTACTTGTCATCCTGTATTTTTGTTAAGTCTGGCAGCTCTAGCTCCTGGTGTGGCAGCTCTGAGAATGTACCTCTCAGATCTCCAACTGGAGGGAGAATCATTCATTGACTGAGGCCCCAGCTGCTGTATTCTGAAATTGCTGCATTTGTCCCAAGGCTGTGCTTCCCGTGGGCTGCTCTCAGTCAGTGACTTGGCATGGCAGGGATGCTAGGCATGGGACCTCTCTGATGGATGACTTTGGCTCTGGGACTTCCCCTAGTATTGCACTGCAGTCTAAGACACTTCCATTCAATCCTCCTTCCCTCCCTCCTTTTCATGGAGTCAGACCTATACTGTAGTCTGACAGCTCTCCAGTCTCTGCTGGCTCCTTTTTTTCTCTAGAGGCTTGCCATGGTAAAAAGCCTTAGCCTCCTCTTGGCCTCTTCTTCTAAAAAGACCCAGAGTAATGTATCTGGTGTCCAAATGGAAGATGGCAGGCCCTGGGTGGAGAAAGTTTAAGATTTTTAGATGTGGAATAGGAACTAGTGAGGGCTGTAAGGCAACAAGTGGTAAAAGGAGAGGAGAGAAAGGACTTAGAAGGGGCAACATCTTCTGATTTGGGCTTGTTTTACTTAGTCCTCGATGAGTGCACACCAAAATCATACATAATACATTTTAAAATGCCCATAATTCGTGCCCACAAAAATTCTGGTTAAGTCTTAGGTCTTAGATGATTCAGACATCTGTGATCCTGATGTTCCCTCCTGGATGAGAAACCTTGTTTTAAAGGACTTGGGTCAGGAATGGTAAATAGATTTTGTCTCTAGAGGATCTCTGATAAATTGGTGATGCTTGGAGGGCTGTGCTGACAAAAGCTGTGTGGCCACATCTGGGCTCAGGGGAAAAGATCTGGGATTGATTAGAATGGTCTGCTAAGGTTGAGGGAATAGGGGCAGTAGGAGTGCTCTGTATTTGTTACGCCTGCCTATGTTGGTAGACTGTTAAAGCCAATATCCTATGCCTGAAAGGAGGCTGTTCCTGTAGTCTAGGAAAGAAGCAGAAGGGCCTGAAGTATAGTTGAGGCTGTCAGGGTTAGAGAGGGAAAAAATAGGGTGATAAATGTGAGATTTTTGGAGCTAGAAGGAGAAAGACTTGGGAACCAAATTGGTGCACAAAGTAAAGATGAAAAAGACTCAGATAAGATTCTGAGGTTTCAATGACTGAGAGGCGTGTATGTGTTCAACTAGCTGGACCATAGCTCCTTGCCAACTGGGACTAAGTCATAGTTGGGGCTGTTATGGCAAAATACCTTAGACAGGGTAGTTTATAAACAGGAATTTATTTACCACAGTTCTGGAGGCTAGGAAGTCCAAGATCAATGCTCTGTCAGATTTGATGCCTGGTAAGGGGCTGTTCCTCATTGATAGCACCTTTTGTTTGTGCTCACATGGCAGAAAGGCAAGAGGGCAGGGCAGCTCTCTGGGGCCCGTTTTTTAAGGTCACTAATTCCATTCATGAGGAGAGAGCCCTCATGATCTAATCATCTCCCAAAGACCCCGCCTTTAATACCATCACCTTGGTGATTTGGTATCAACACATACATTTTAAGGCAAGGTCACAAACATTTAGATAACAGCAGACTGAAAATTTGAGTTACTCTTTATATACCTAGTAGTAGTAGCAGCAGCAGTAGTGGTCATCATCAGTCTTTATTTTCTAGTTCATTACACCTCTGTGTATTTTATATGAATGGCATATTTGGATGAATAGATAAATGTACAGATTCATATTTAGTTATGTACATATTTGTTGTTTAAATATGAAAATGTATATAGAAATTTCATCTATTTTGAAGCACTTTCAAAGATTTTAGTATATAGTCTATAGGTGTGTACTGTTCAATGCATCTTTAGTAGAAAAAGTGTGTTGATTTAAAGTGGGTTTAGATTAAGAATATGAACATTTGATATGCAAGAGTGGCAGTGTGTATGGTGTGTTAAGGACAAAGGAACATCTGTCTGGTGCTGCTTCTCACCAGGAGGTCCCATGCTTGGTCAGGCACGCACCCACAGGGAGGGGAGAGGTGACAGAGGCTCTGGGTTTGTGACCACGGAATGCAGAGGACCTGACTCATTTCCCTTCCCGCGCTGTAGGCCGTGGTTTGTGGTGGTGGCTCACCACGCTGGCCAGGAGCTTGCCTCTCCTACCGTTCCCACTCCATGTGATCGCTTCTGAAGGTGCCAGCTCCTGGCTTTCCATCTGGGAAACGCAGACATTTTTTTCAAGAGGGTGGAGGGAAAATCAACATGAAGATTAATGGAGTTCAAAGCAGAAAGAAAATGAAAAGACTGGAAACCTTTGCCTGTGATTCAGTGTTCAGGGGCACAAGAATACACTGGAGACAAAGAAGAAGAGCCAAGTTGAGTTCTGGCGCCAGAGCTTTGAGTTTAAGAAATCACTTAAAGACCTCACCTTATGCAATATGGCCCTGAAATTAGCGGTTGAATGTTGCCCACTTCCTCTTCTTTCTTGAATGCTGGCTGGGGGCTTAGGTTTAAGATGCATTTTAGGAGCATTCCTCTGAGAATAGGTTTTTCAGCCTGCATTTGTAAAAATAGCTTCTCCCAACTAGAACACCAACGCATGTTCCACATAATGTGGGCGTTCTATGGGATAACACGCTACTAACTACTACACAAAAGTAAGTTATTAATCTCATTTTAAGTAGCATAGGAAATTTTTAGTGACTAGTAAATCCAATATTTCACACTCAAAAAACTTGAAAGAATGTTCAGTACAAATCTAACATGTGTTAAGTTGTATGTATACCAACCAGCAGATCCACTCTTCACTGTAGATGTTGGCAATAATCTAGCCAGACTAGAGTCACAGTGTTTACTGTGATATGCTAAATTACCTGAATCTGTTGCACCCTGATTTCTCTCTAAAAAGCCAAGTTGTTGATGGTCAGGGAGCTACTCCCTCAATTGGATCTGTATAGGGCTTCGGGGAAATCGAATGGCCAGTTAAGCTAATCACAGGTGTGAATTCCTTATGGGCCCCCTGAGGACAGCCCAGAGAATGCGTTTCCCAGCTGCAAGAGGTACACTGAATCATAATATGTAACCACATCCTGAGGGGTCGATAGGATTCCCTGGCTGCCAAACAGGGCCGTTTTTGATGAGGCTCAACTAGGGGGAACATGTTGAGGTGGGGTAGCTACTGGACACCACGGTCCGTGAGCATGCCCTCCACCCCAGGGCTCTGTGGGATGTGGTAGCCCCCAGAGCTGGGCAGGGAGCAAGCTTGCCCTTCCTCAGTTCCCACTGCTTACTCTTCAGCAGGGGAGCACAGCCAGTGCTGCTCAACTCACAAAATGGTGCCAGACGGGCCCTGAGAGAAACACGTTCAAAGGCCTTTTTGTCTAGGAATGCATCCGTGCCGAGGAAGGGAATGTTATGCATGACATGCACGGATGGGCTTTCAACCCACCCAAGTCCAAACCTCATTTGCTCTCTGGGAGAGAGGAAGGTGGCAGGAGAGGAAGCCAAGTGGGCAGGATGCTGCCAACATTCAAGCGGGAAGGGCCCTGCTCTGGAATGAGCACGCTGGCAGAGGAATGCATTTTAGAAATGTTGTGGTGAGTGAGACACCAAGGTTTATTTTAAAATGAAAGATTTATGAAAATAGCCTGATACCTGAGGGAAAAAAAGAGACGAGAGTTGAAATAGATGATGGTTTGCAAGCTTGGATGATGTGGAACATGAGAGAGCAATGTGGAGGACTGGCTGGGAGGAGAAGGACCACTGGCCATGGGCGAGAGGCCAAGAAGAGAGTTCGGGGAGGGCAGCGGAGGGCATAGGTGGCCAGTCTGGGATCTGGCTTCTATCCTACTTCCACATTAGTTTCCCTGACCTGGGAATGTTTTCTCATCTGTACCGCGGAGTGGGGACCGAGACACATTGTTGCAAAGCACAAATATCCAAGGAGCAGAGAACTTTTTTTGTTTGTTTTTTAGAGGCAGGGTCTTGCTCTGTTGCCCAGGCTGGAGTACAGTGGCACCATCATAGCTCGTAGCAGCCTCAAACTCCCAGACTCGAGTGATCCTCCCGCCTAGGCCTCCCAAAGTGCTGGGATTTCAGGCATGAGCCACCATGCCTGGCCAACAGGGAACTTATTGTAAGGATAAGGATTAGCTCCTAGAACCTGAGGAAGGGGTGAGAATCAAGGCAACTGTAGGGATTTGGCAAAACAAGGACAAATGTGCAGGTTCTCCAGGGTCTGGAATCCGGGTTTAATGAGCTCTAAAAGTCTTCTGTCTTAGTGCAGCTCCTCCCCAAGATCCACATTCTTAGGAGGGCAATTCCAGCTGGTTTAGCGTGGGTCACATTCTCACCTGCTGGCCAGAGGAGGGCACCCAAACCATGAGCCAGGGAAGAGAGGTTCCCAGAAGAGGACTGAGGGAACTGGAGCTGGACAAACAGAAACACTGGTGTCCACTGTGCAGGGTTAGGATTAAACCACAAGCAGGCATCATCTCAATTCCACAGAGTCATGGAAACAAGGGAAGGCTGTAGTATATGTCTGATAGTGCTGCTTTGTATGTGTTATTACAGGGGTCCCCAGCCCCCAGGCCACGAACTGGTACCAGTCCATGGCCCGTTAGGAACTGGGCTGCACAGCAGGAGGTGAGCGGCAGGAGAGCGATGTACGCTTCATCTGTACTTACAGCCACTCCCCATCGCTCACATTACGGCCCAAGCTCCACCTCCTATCGGAACACCAGCGACGTTAGATCCTCATAGGAGCGCAAGCCCTATTGTAAACTGCATGCATGGGATCTGGGTTTCATTCCTTATGAGAATCTAATGCTCGATGATCTGTCTCTGTCTCCCATCACCCCCAGATGGGACTGCCTAGTTGCAGGAAAACAAGCTCAGAGCTCCCACTGATTCTACATTATGGTGAGCCGTATAATTATTTAATTATATATTACAATGTAACAATAATGGAAAACGTAGGGCAATAAATCTAATGCGCTTGAACCATCCCGAAACCATCCCCCTAGCCCCACCCCCTGTCTGTGGCAAAACTGTCTCACACAAAACCAGTCCCTGGTGCCAAAAAGTCTGGGGACACTGTGTGACTGTATTAACCTTCCACAGTCTCCCTGAGAAAGAGGAAACTGAGGACAGAGAGACTCAGGAAATTGTCTGGGTTCTCCCAACATCCTATGCTAAGATCAGGTGGCAGGACCCCAAGGGCAGGCGTGCCTCCTGGTTGTCAGTGGTGCCCACACAGGGAGCTTAAGGGAGAAGGGGAGTGGAATGGTGTCTTCCAGCCTGAGGCTGCCCCAGAATTCTGCATGCTTCATATGTGCACAACAGAATTTTTTCACCTAAGCTTCTTAATGTAAGTTTGAAGATCAAGTGCTTATCTCATATCTTACATATTTTCAGGAATGCTGGAAGAGGGGAAACAGGCCACCTAGTAGCATTTTCAGAAAGAAGTACCTAGGGGAAGGAAGCAACAACGTGCACTGACAGGTGCTAGGTTCAGTCACTGGCTTTGGGTTGCCACAGAGCCCTCCTTGTTTCTGTAGCAAGAGGTGTGGCTTCAGTTGCGTTGGAGTTCCCACCATTGGCGTCTATCAGCCTTCCTTATGAAGAGATGCAAAGATTTAACGGTTTCAGGAGGGAGGCCACCTAATTTGACACACATTTGACACACACATTTGACACATTCTGCACATTCTTGTACTAGAATAATAATAGGCTGGTGAGATGGCATTTTCAACGGGTGGTAAACTGCCCTTTTTACCTCACTGTGGGAAGGGAGATCTCACACATTTTTTCCACAGTAATTTGATTTCAGCTGAGAACAACTGCAGGAGACACTGTTGGGAATGCAACCAAGGTTCAATGTGGAGCTCATTACTGAAATTAGATGTTTCAGTGCGTGTGACATAGTTGAGTTCTCCTGAATGCCTCAGGGAAGCCTCCTGTCGTGAGTTCTGTCCATCAGAATGGACAGGGGGCCGGTGTTCTCCCCACTCTGATGGACACTGCCCCAATCCTGGGACGCAGGTGGCTTGAGTGTTTTGGAAAGCTAATATAGCCTGAAGACTTTACCTACCAAAGCTTCCCTGGATCTCAGGTTGGTACTACAATCATGTTTTTCATGTTGTGGGCTTTATTCTCCAGAGTTTTTACATGTGGCGTCCTCCATTTGGTTTTCAAGTTTTCTGGGCCCAAAGGTTAACTTGGAGAGTGGGGTCTATCCTCCTCTATCCCCAGGCCAAACTTAAATGCACAATTGAGAAGAAACATAGTACACTTGATATGCGAACACAGTTTCAAATTGAGTCTGCCAGTCCCCATTTTTCAACCAGATGGCTACCCCTAAGACCTTTGACAACTCTGTTAGTAGGGCTGAATCAAATGAATTATATACTGAGAATAAAGAAAACTTAGGTAAGGCAGCGTTTTGTAAGGGAACTGTTTTCTTAGCTCCCAGGTTTTGACTGCAGCTCTCAGCTAATTCAGATATCTGTTTATAATAGCATTTGGAGAGATCCTTCAAATTGGGTCTTAAAAACAAAAAGAACATACTAAGAAAGAATCCACAGGAGGATTTGAACTGCTTATATGTTAATACATAATTAACATGGACATTATTAGATATAAAAAACTAACACAGTGGATCCCTTTAAAAAAAATTTCGGTTCTTTCCCCCTAAGTCCCTTATGCAGTTATGTCTAAGAGAATTGTCTTCTTTTTTTTGTGGGGTGTGATTTCTCTTAATTTAACACCCAAGTTCACAGATTACTTCCTGCCCTAGGATCTGTGGCGGATGTCACCACCTGTGACGGGGCTCTTATTTATGAACTGAGGAACATTCTCCATCTTGGTATGTATGCTAATTCAAAATCCACTCCAAGTTCCAAGCATTTATGATGACTTCTAAAAGAGATTACTTTCCTCCAGCATTCTTTGCTTACCACCTGCTTCCAGTTACTTATTTCTCCAGGAAAGATTTACCTTTCTTTCAGCATGGCGTTATAGCTTTCTGTCTCCGAACATTTTCTCCCTGCTGCCTCTGTGTGTTTCATTCTCCCCTTACTGAAGATTAGAGGAGGGGATTGATATTTGTTTCAACAAATATTTATTCAATATCCACTATGTCAGTCACTGGGCTAGGTGTTGTGTGGAAGAGTAACTTACACATTTGATCAGAGTTGAAAATAAATTCTACCGCTATGCAGAAACATGCTCACCTTGATGTTTCCTGAGAAACACTATCAACACCTTCCCTAGTTACAGCAGCTGACTCTTACCTTTAATAATTTTGTGCCCACAGCTAGGGGTACACAATCATTGATGGCATAGCTTTATACAAGAGAAGTGTTGAAGAAAAGTTATTGGTTTCAGGGATACTAATTATTTCCTCTAATGATCACTTCTTCCCTTTCTCTAGGTCCTCTTGCCAGAAAAGTTCTCTCTCCACAGACCAACAGGAAGTTCCCTAAGTACTATGAGACCATGTCTCTGCCTATAGCTGGCTGCATTGGACATGGATCCCTGGCCCAAGGGGACAAAGACACAGAAACTACGTTAGTTGTGTTGGGAACATGAATTGGAAAGGCAAGTATTTGTGAAAGCTGAGACCTACATTTTGTGGTTTCCACGATGGCCCGAGAACAGGCCAAGAAAGCCATCAGCACAAAGAGACAAAAGAGAAATTTCTCTATCTTAACTAGCACAAAAAAAGTCTCTCAATTGTCAATCAAGAATTCTGAACCAAGAATCCAATGCCTTACTTGGGTTTGAGGTTTGAATTTACACTATAGATGTGCTCTAGGAATATCTGAGATGAGATATTGACATAAAAATGTGGTTCTATACTATTCAGCCATAAAAAAAGAATGAAATCCTGTCATTCACAGCAACATGGATGAGCCTGGGGGACATCATGTTAAGTGAAATGAGTCAGGCACAGAATACTGCGTGTTTTCATTTGTGGGAGCTGAAAAAGTTGTGCTCATAGAAGTAAAGAGTAGAATGTTAGGATCGGGGATGAAGAGGAAAGGATGGTTACAGATACAAAATTACAGCTAAATAGAAGAATAAGTTCTAATGTTCTGTAGCATTGTAGGATAACCATAGTTAACAATAATTTATTGTACATTTTCAAATAGCTAGAAAGGAGGATTTGAATGTTATCAACACAGAAATGATGTGTTTGAGGCGATAAATATTCTATTTACCCTGAATTGATCATTACATATTGTATTCATGTATGAAAATGCCACTCTGTACCCAATAAATATGTACAATTATCACATGTCAATTAAAAAAAATAAATACATGGATGAATAAATGTGATTCTAGGCCATGATGCCATGCAATCATGAACCAAGCACAAAACTCTCCAGTAGGTCACATCTTCAACCCAGATCACACAAGATCCCCTGAATAGATAGAGCTCCACTGAAGATGATCTCAGCTTCCAAAATTATGAAGCATATTAGAAATGGTTCCCCATGAGAGAGAACCAGTGGATAGAATACACAGCGGGATCAGATCCCCAGGCACTTCAGATAACAAACATGTTACATAAAGACTATGTTTAAAATGATTCAAAGCATAAAATTAGGAATTGAAAACATAATAAATTATGACAAATATATAACATACCATGAAAAAATAAGAGATTTGAAAAAGAAACAAATGAAACTTCTAGAAGTAATAAATATAGTCATCAATTTTAACAGATTAGACTTGGTTAAAGAAAAAAGTAGTAAACTGGAAGAGATGTAATTCCAATTCAGAATGCACCACAAAAACATAAACATGTGAGGGAGTAACTAAAGAAATGAAGGAAAAAATGAGAAAGAATAAGAGTTTAGAAGTAGAAATAGAAAATGAAGGAGAAGAAATATTCAGAGAGAAAAAAGACAATTTTTTTTACAATGGCTAAAAGATAAATATCATGAGATTCAGGAAGTAAGGTGAGCCATCAGCTGAATAAGTAAGTGTGAATTCAAACTTCAAGTCCACTATAATGAAATTGTAAAATACTGATGCCAAAAAGTTCTTAAAGCAATCAAGATTTTTTGGGTGGGAATATAATTAGACAGGCAGCAGATTTCTGAACAGCAACAACAGAAACCAAAAGTCAGTAAGATGACATACCCAAAGCACTAAGAAAAATCACTGTCAGTTTGCAGTTATATAGCCAGCTAAACTAGTACTCAACAACACATACAAAATTAAGGTTTTATTTGGTTTTGGTCACCAAAAATGCTCGTAAAGTAATTGCTAAGGGATTTATTTCAAGTAGAAGAAAATTGAACTAAAAAGGAAGGGGTGAACTCTAAGAGGGGAAGTTAAATTTAAACAAGCATTGTCTATAGAAGTTAATATTGACCGATTTTAAGGGTATAAAAGTGAAAATGAGATATTTGACAACAATAATAGATAAAATGGGTGGGAGATGTTTGGAGCTCTGAAGATTGATAGGTGAGTAGAGATGACATTTTGTACTTTTCAAAGTCAAGTATGTATGTTAAAAATGTAAGGGTAACATCTAAAACGTCTGTATGTATATACAGAAATACAAATAAGACTGATAATTACCAAATCAGTAGAACAGGAAAAGAGGAAATAAAGAAATCGGAATCAATCCCACTAAAAGTCTGGAAAAAAGAAAGCAAAGATCATATATAGCAAGGTAAATACAAAGCTCAAACTAAGATGGCAGAAATGAACCCTAAAAAAATGTAAATGAATTAAATGTATCTGTTAAAACACAGAGATTATTAACCTGGATGAAAAAAATAAAAATCTATGTGGTTTTATAAGAGAAAATATGAGGGCAAAGAAAAGAACAAAAACAGAAAAAAAAAATTAGGAAAAGACCTATCAGGCAAAAAAAAAAAAAAAAAAAAAGGCTGAATATATGCCTGAATATATGTTACACTTGTGCCAGACTAAAGGGCAGAATTCATGATTATTAATAAAGGTTGTTATAAAAAATGTAACACTTCTGGTACATATATAATATGATAGTCTCAAAACTTGGAGTCCCAAGAGGAACTGTGAAATTACAATAATAGTAGATGTTTTAACACATCTGTCTCAGGGAAGTAAAGCTGACTTTAAAAATTAGAGAGGAAGACTTTTCAACAAGTCATTTTGGGAATGATAATGACAGTTGTCCAAATAGTGCATCTGGTTCCAGCTCAATGAGGTTCAGGGTCCTTCTTAGGCAAACTTTCCGTAGTAAAATCCTATGGGGAGGAGGGAGCAGGATTCTCTGACCTTTGCTGTCACCTGTGCAGGACTCCCTCATGTGACTGAGGCCCCTATTCCAGCCTTGACTTGGGGAGGGGGTGATTTTGGCATGTGAGTACTGCTGTTATGTAACTTGGCTACGATTTTTTTCCTTCTGCTTTTTAAGTTAGTGCAAGCTATTGTGGCCTCAAGATTCTTTGCACATAGCTGAGGCTGCAGAAAGTCACACGTGTTAGTTAGAATGCAGGCTAAATGGCTGTCACAAAGACATGGAAGAATACAGTGGCTCAGAGGAGGCTGATGATTTCTCCTCATGGAACAGTCTAGGTTCCCTGCAGGTCGGTAGCCCTAGGAAGGTAGGTGGCGCTGTTCCATAAAATCATCTAGCCTCCTGTTGTGCTGCTCCAGTAGCCCCTAAGGTTGTCCTCTTCCTCATTCTTATGTCTGCGTCCCAGCCCATGAGAAAGGCAAGCAGCTACTTTCAAACGTTGTGACCCAGAATTTGCCCACATTACTCCCACCATGTCCATCTCCTTGGAAATCAGTCACTCAGTCACATGGCCCCCCTGAGCTACGTGGGTGTCTGGGAAATACCATCTCCAGCCAGGCAGCCATCTTCCTTGCTTCTGTGTGTGAGTGTAATGGGGTGGGGGGTGGAGGTGGAGGTGTGTTCATTCCATTGCCAGAAGGAAGGAGATTGGACCGGTTAACAGAAGAAAATGAACAGTGTCTGCCACAGCATACAAGTTTATTTCTAATCATCGCCTACTCATTACATGTGAGGGACACTGGAACCTTTCAGAATCTCAGTTTCATCATCTAGAAAACTGCACCTCACAGAGTTGTTATTAATGGCAATCAAGTTGAAGGGAGGAAAGGTGAGGGCCAGCTGGGTGCCCTGTTACCCCCTCACTCCGCAATCCCTCCTCTGCATAGCACAGAGGCCCCTAACCAGAGGCACACTCCACCACAGAGCCACGGGCACCGTGTTGGAGGCTGGCCAACACTTTGCCCAGTCCTGCCTCTGTTCCTGGAGCCCCTCTTTCCTTATCTTGATCCCCCCACTTCTCCCTCCTGCACTGCCCCCGTGAAGGGATTCTGCAGATTGATGGACTGTCATCTAGAAGGTGGATGCAGACCTCAGATTCCTGAGTTCTTGAAGGAAAGGTATTAATGAGCCCTCAGAGTTGTCTCTGGGCTGGAGCTCATCTTGGTGCCTGCTCCAGCTGGGACAGCCCACCACAGAGAGAAAGGCAGGCGGCTGCGAAGCTTTGGTCATGCTGCCCTGTAGGTGACCTGTCAGGTTTTGTTTGTGATTGTTTGTGCCCAGTGGTGCAGGTCACACGCTGAGCTCCTCCCAGGAATTTGATTGTTTGCAGTTGTAAAGTGCAGGAGCTTGGATCTGTCCGAGCAGAGGGTTAAATCATAGAGTGTTTTACAAGAGCAGCTATAGGGAATGCCTTGTTTTCTCCTTATATGGCTATTTTTCTCAGTCCAGAATCCCAGGGTGTATTTTACGTGGTTGAAATACACAAATGGAGTCACAGTCTTAGCCAAACATGCTATGTGGCTTTAAAATTAACAAGCTTCTCTCTACTTCTGTACCCCAAACACACATTCACATGCACAGTTTCTGTTGAGACTCTGCAAAGATACTCTCTCGCTCTCTTTTTTTTTTTTTTTTGCCAAAAATATTTGATGGGGGTGAATTTCTACAATTCCCTTGCTTTATGTATAAGAAATATTTCTTTTGAGGAGAGTCGTTTGCAAGCATGTGGGTCAAACCTAAGCATCAAGTTTTTAATGAGCGGCTACTGTGTATGTAGCTAACTCTAGGGTATAAAGACAGAACTGGGTGCCCAACATTAAAATATGACAAGGAAGGATGTTTAATGAAAGTTCAAGATGACACTGGGCAAAGTAACAGAAGGCAGCACTAGGTGAGTAAGCGCATGGACTTCCTTTACCACAGGGGCTCAGAGGAAGGAAAAATCTGTTCAGATTGGTGTGTTCAGGACAGATTTCATGGAAGAAGTGGAGGTTCGAGCTAGTTGGATTTGGCCAACTAGGTCAGTGGGAGTGGGGAGGCATTTGGGTGCAGGGAAAAGGCCTAAGAGAAAATACAGAGGAAATAAAATGAAGAAGCTTTTAGAAGACAGCAAATAGTCCAGTGTCTAGAGCAAATGGCTCATGCAGGAGAAAAGGAATTTTAGGTGGGAAAGATAGGCTGAGGCTGGGAATGTTCTGTATAAGGCGAAGAAGCTGGAGTTTTTGTTTCATGGTAAAGGGAAGGCAATGAAGATTTTTTAGTACTTATTTTGATCTGAACCAGGTGTCTGAGTTACAGGATTTCCAATAATTTATATTTCTGAAACATTTTTTTTTTCTTTTAGCCTGTGTTAGTGAATATCACTTAACCCAGAAAACTAGGATTGGATTAATTAAATATGATGTTTGGATATTGAAAATAAGAGGGTTTATCAAAATGTCCTTATTGTTGATTTCATAAATGAGAAATACAGAGTTTAATATTGAATATAGTTCTTGGCCCCACCTTCTGGAACACAAATTATGAACTCAGGTTTTTCAGGGAAAAGTTGAATGACCAACTTTCATTCTTTGTGGGCACAGGAGGAAATTTTGGAGAAAAAATTTGGCGTTGGATTCAGATCCAGAAACACCATACTTTGAGCAAGTTTGGATGAAAATGTGCATTTTGGGGGCATTTTGGAGATAAAATCTGGCATGGGAATGATGTTCCCCAAAGCCAACTTTCTGAGTCTCATTCAATCTTCATTTTAGTTTTCTTTCAGAGATAAAACTGAAATTATTGTGCATACTATAACTGCAAAGAAACTGCCAGGGAGTTTTAATGACTTTCCCAGACTCAGTCAGCTAGTTCATGGTGGAGCAAGACTCTTGCGAAGCTGGTCGGATCCAGGCAGCGTCTCTGGAACAGTGAGCTGGCAGTGGGCAGGCTCCAGTGGATTAGAGCACAGACATATAGTCAAGGAGGCAACCAAATTAGACCAGAGCCTTTTGCAGCCAGGCAGGTGTGAGATGGTAACAAGACAACTGGGAATGAGGCATGAGAGAGAAAGCCCTTATGAAGAGGATCATGAGGATTCTGGCCTGAGAGAAGAGGGCTCCATCAACCTAATAGGCAGCCTCTGGAGGCCAGGCGGCAGGTAGGGCTTCTGGGCAGGACCAGCTCCAGCAAAGACTGAATGATTGAAGGCATTTTGTTCCCCAGGGACCTTGAGGAAGTCACTTGATTTTTCTGAGCCTCAGCTTCTTCCTGTGCTAAATAAAGTGAATTATAACCCCTGAGGACAAAGTGTTAAGAGGATTAAGTGAGAAGACTAGATGAAGCGTCTAGCTCAGTCTCTGGGACACATTTGAGTTCAATACAGATTTTTGAATGAGTGCCATCAAGAACTGTCAAGCTAGCAATGATACGGAGACCTGCAGTTTCTCTCGGGGTGAGGGTGGTGATGGGGTTTATGTCCAGGAACAAAAGAGAGGCTCTAAGGAAAAGTCTCTTGGAAAATAACTCTCTTTTTTATTTTCATTTCTAACAGTTCATTAAAGAAGATGAGGGAAAATAAACACACATGTACACACACACCAGATAAAACTGAATGCTTCCTTCTGCTGGGAACACGCTATAGGTGAGCAAAGTGCACCAAGGACAAGGCGGCCACCGGTAGATGCCCTTTGTAGGTCTATCAAGGATCATTTGAGATGATACTATTTTCCTGCTTTAAAATCTCCTTCTAGATTATTTAGTGCTTACAGTGGGGAGTGCCAGGCATCCAGGTTGCTTGTCCAGGTGTTGGGTGAGTGTTAAGCCAGTGAAGTGTGATGAGCCCAAGTCATCTCTGATCCAAGATCAGCACTGAAACATGCAAAGGTCCCAGGATGCTGAAGCCAGAGAGGTTGGGGAAAACAACAGATACATGTGGGTTCTATATAAATATATATACATATGGGTTCACTATCAAAGTACATATTATTTGCAAATGTTTATTGTAAAATCCATTGTGTAACACAACTCATTCTTGCCTCTGGAGAGTAAACTTTTTATTATATATTTTTGGGTTATTAATACCATTAGGATATCCTTGTTCTTATATCTTGGATGACTGTTGTTAATTTATTATGACTGTATGATTTGTATTAGGGAGCTACGTTACCAACATTTATTTGGGGTGTTGAAAAGTTATAGATAAATTAGTTTTGTAAGAAAACAGAATCTTGGGGATGAGTACTGAAGTATGTAGAACCAGGCCAGTTATAAAGCAGATTTCATAAAACCATTCTCAGAAATAAAAATGTGTCCAAAAACCCCACCACAATATTTGTTTTCCATGGTTCTATTACACCTGCATGAAGTGGGCTCAGCACCAGAAGGGCTACATTTACCTGTGCCCCTTCCAAGACCAAAGGGAAACCTTTTGAGGAGAGACTAGTAAGTCCCAGTGCTGGAGGAGATCTGTGGATATAAGGCTTTGTTCCTTACTTCTTTCTTGGACCTTTTCCTACAATAGTACTTGTGGAACCTAAGCTATCTGTCCATCTCATAGTAAATTTGAGAGAGATTTCAAAAAACTGAAGTACAGAATCTTACTACAGGACCCTTAGGATGAGTCAAGATCTTGTTTGGGTTTCAAAGAACAATTCAGTGCCCTGGCATCACAGATACATCCGTTTGAGTTGCAGTTTCCCTTGTTCCAGGGTCTGGAATGCATGGTTAGCATAGGCAAACCCAGCCGAGGAGAGAGAGCTCAGCAGTCACCAGGGAAAACAGTGCCATTTATTCTGAGAATGTGCAGAAACAGCATTTGATTGGGAAGAGGCCTTCGGTCATTTATCTCTCACTTTTAAAATGATGAGATCGATGTGTCTCCCCAGTGGGCTGTCCCCCTTCTATTCAGCAACAATACACTACTTCTTTTCAAAGAGAAATATGCTTCCAATAAGGGGGAAGGGAGGCTGGGGGTGGTAGTGAAGGGGATCAAGCAACTTTCATTGAAGGATTCATTTTTGATTTAAATATTTTGTTCTAATCTCCAACTTCCTTTTTAACTTGGCAGAATGACCAAAAGAAAAACAATGTCCCTCCCTAGCCCAGTTTACAGCCTGCCAGAGCAGAGGATCCGGTTACTTCTTCCAAATTGTATATGTTGGGTTGTTCGATATACTAGGTTTTTTTCTTTTTACATCTATTGCTCATGTACGTGGGGTTTTCTTTTAATGGCTTGTCAAAGTGGACTTTGGTGAAAAACCACAGGAGAAAAAAAAGAATGAAAAATATAGATCAACTATAGCCAGTTATTTAATGCTTTTTTTTTTTTTTTTTTTTGGTTCTTTGAGTATGCTGCGGAAGGAATTCTCTGCAAGTGATACATCCTATAACTGTAGGCAGATGTAATCCCCTGGCCGTGACACAGGCAAAAATTTCCCTTCACATTGGAGACATTTGCAGCCATTTTGTTCCCTCCCACAAAGAGGAAGTGCACAGGGAGGAGGGTGCTCTGGGCCCCACGCACTCCCTGTGTTGCTCCAGAATTGTTTTTACAATTCCCATGGTGCCCTGTGAATGCTGCCTTGGAAGGGAAAGAAGCCCAGGGTGTTGCAGCCTGGGGTTGGAATCTGGGCTGAATCTTCTCCAAAAGCCCTTTCTCCTTCTTGTTGCCGATTTGCCCCACTCCTTGCTTTGAGCTTGGCTTCAAACTTACCTCAAGGACACATGCTGAGATTGATTCTGCTCAATCTAGTCCCTGCTCTTTTTAGCGTTATCTATAGTGTGTCCTGAGAGGTACTGTTTGTGTTATATTCATTGGGACTTGTACCTTTGCTTTGTAAATATGTAAAAAGCATATTTTTTCCTTGTGGTGGAGAATGCTTCTCCTACTGGGTGTAGGAATAAATTCCACCTTACCCAGACCAGAAATAGCTCAACGCATGTCTTCTTTGGGGGTCTCCAGAAGCACACCCTGAGACAATGATTTGAGTGCAGTGGCTCAATGGGGAGGAATCCCGGGAGATCCTAGTAGAGGAGTGGATAAATGAGACAGGGAAGGGAAGGAAGCCACCGAAGGGAGCCTCGTCAAGGTGGTGTCCACTGTGGACAACTGGATCTTAACACAGCCTAGGAGGCTTGTCAACCTCAGCACTATTGACGTTTTTAGCTGATGATTCTTTGTTATGGGGGCTGTCTTGTGAATTACAGGAGGCTTACAGCAGCCCTGACCTCTGCCTGCTAGGTGCTGGTAGCACTCCCTCCTTCACGGCTTATTGCATGGGTTGTAACAATCAAGAATGTCTCCAGACATTGCCTAGTACTCCCAGGGGGGCAAAACTGCCCATGGTTTAGAACCACAGGAGCCACAGGAACTCTGGCCATGGGTAGTCTGGCCGCCATGCTCTGAGATGGTAAAGGCCACGGTGAGCCCTGGAGTGTCCACTGCATCCTCTTCTAGAGCCAGAGCAGCACTTGGGGAGGCTGAGGAGTGAGCAGAACTGCCCGTCACTCAGCAGACAGCTGCTGGGATGAGGCAGGCCTGCCTAACATAAAACCAATGGAAATATTTGTTTTCAGTGACTCCTTTCTAACTCTGCAAGCTCCCATTAACCTGGTGATCTCTCATCCTTCACCCCCATAAAATCTTCTCTAAGAAAAGGTTAGATAAACCCAGGCTCTACTTCCTTGGGCTATACACATTCTTAGAGCCTGGAGAGAATTTAACCTAAAAGAAAACAACATTTCTTGAGCCTGTTAGGAGGGAGGCAATTTCCCTATGGGCTATCTCATTAATTCCTCAAATCAGCCCTGCAGCAGAAGTCTTATTAACCTATTTTACACACTGGATGGATCACTCCCGTAGACACAGTTATTGAGGGCAAAGTCTAGATTTGAATTCAGCTCTCCTTGCATCTAATAAAGGGCATGAATTTTCTGTGTTCACTATGGGTTGGTGAGTGTGAGGCCAGAATACTTCAGAAAGAGGAATATTTTCAGGAGGCTCCAACACATGGATGGATGCTGAAGAAACCAACCAAGAAGTAAAATGGGGTCCGGAGTGTGGGAACTGAGGGTTTCAGAGGAGCAGGGTGCATTAGAGTAGGCAGTGGCTGCCAGGCTTTCTGAGGCCCAAATCGGAGACTTGGGTCTGCAGAGCTGTGATTGTGTTCCATACAGAGCATCTGCAGGGCAATCTCTTTTCTTCCCCATGCCACTGATAGTATTTTGGCAAAGCTCTGGCAAAAGTTCTCAAAATAGCCGAATTCAATGGACATAGTTCTCCCTCGACTGGACGTTGACACTTGACACGGTGATATGGTTTGGCTCTGTGTCCCCACCCAAATCTCATCTTGAATTGTAGCTCCCATAATTCCCACGTGTTATGGGAGGGACCTGGTGGGAGATAATTGAATCATGAGAGTGGTTTCTCCCATTCTGTCCTCTTGGTAGTGAATAAGTCTCACAAGATCTGATGATTTTATAAGGGGTTTCCCTTTCACTTGACTCTCTCATTCTTGCTTGCGTGCTGCCATGTAAGATGTGCCTTTCACCTTCCACCATGGTTATGAGGCCTCCCCAGCCACGTGGAACTGTGAGTCCATTAAATCTCTTTTTCTTTACAAATTACTCAGTCTTGGGTATGTCTTTATCAGCAGTGTAAAAACAGACTAATACACACAGTAAACCATTCCCTTCTGGAAATAACCTTCAGTCGTTCCCCAGGCATCTCACTCTCCTTCCCTCCCTTCACTCTGACCATTCCCCCCAAGTCCCCTTAGCTGGTCTTCTCCTACTGCTTGCTAGGAAGCATGGACTCTAAGGACTACATCCCTGGCCTACTTGTTTTATCACTTACCACAGTTTCCCTGGGTGACCTCTTAAACTGCAGTATATTTAGTTCCTGAATTTAAGAATGGCCGCTTTTAAGTCTGACTCCAGCTCAGACCCTTTAGGGTGGGGAATGTGGGTGGCATTTTCATCCAAAAGTCCTCTGGGTACCTTGAACTCAACATGTCCCAAACAGAACCCAGTAATCTCCCCCCAAGTGCCCTTAAATCCGTGCCCTTCCTGGTCTCTTTCCAGTTGATGGTCCATCTATCTATGCAACTGCCCAGGCCAGAAATCTGGGAGTGATCCTAACCATCTTCCTTTCACCCACCCCTGCCTAATAAGCCTAGTTCTACCTCCAGCATCTCCTAGGTCTGTTTCCTCTTCACTACCTCCTGCCACTACTTTAGTACAGGTGCTTTTGGGAGTCATTCCTCGATTATCACTGCAGCCTCCAGATGGTCCCCCTGTCTCTAAAGCCCTCCTAATTTTCTACCTGTGGCCATTCTTTCTTAAAGATATATGACCATCACCAAATTCTATTTGAAGGTTTTTAAAATCTCACCATTTTCAGGGTGAAGTCCAATAGTTTAGTCAGACATACCAAGTCCTTTGTTACCTGGGAAGTGGGTAAGAGTCAGGAGCACCTGGATTCGAATCCTGGTACCTTGGGTAAATGACTCATCCTCTCTCAACGTCTGCTTCCTCAATTGTAAAATAGCGATCAACCACAGTATTCATATAATCTATAAAAAGCACTTTTAAGAGCACGTGGCCCATATTAAGAGATCAATAAACATTCTCAATCATCGTTGTTGTCTGGCTTCCAGGTTGTGATGGGTGTGAGGTAAGGGGACACTCGTGGAAGAGCTCTACCCCTGCACATCCTCCCATTTCTTCATCTTTGCTTCCTCATCTGACACAGAACTGACGGCTTTCAGAGAGGTAGGGAGTGGGGACAGAGGAAGGATGAACACATTGCCTGCATCGGCAAGTTGGCTCAAAGGGATGGCCCTCAGTGGAAACACATAGGCAGAAGAAGAAGGGTTTTGAGTCAAAGCACCAAGTCACTTGTCAAGTTTTGACATTGGCTGCCAAGCTTGAGCTGCATCCTCTCTAAGAATTCACTACTCAGTCCCTTGAGCTTCCTTTGGAGCAACTTTAAGAGGTCTAGCGTGTTCCCAGTACCATTCTCCCTGATGGCTGAACTCGTGGGAAACATGTAGAGCCCTTATTGTATACAGATGGCACTCTGCATGGCAGTGGGGCTGGACAGGAAAGGTGCAGACTGATGGGCCTCTCTCTGAGGAGGGAGCTGGCTGAGGGAGGGAGGATGGCAGGTCGCCTTGGAAGGCCCCATCTTGAAGAGTGAGCTGGAGGCACCAGGTGAAGTGGGGCCAGCCAATGCCACATTACAAATTAGTGACCTGGGGCCCTGGCACTTCAGTAACAGTGACAACCCCCCTCTGTTTCTTTCAGGGTCCTCTTGTGCCCCTTATCCTTTAGAGATGAAGACCACAGAGTTAGGGACAAAATTTTCAGGGTTAGAACCTCAGTTCTGCCCTTTAGTAGCCAGTGTAACTTTACGTAAGTGGCTTTATCTCTCTCTCTTTTTTCTTTTCTTTCCTTCTTTCTTTTTTTTTTTTGGAAAGTAGAGATATAAAGAATGGCTACTGTGTAGGCAGAACACCCGGCTCTAATCTCTTTATGCCTCAGTTTTCTCATCTGTAAAGTGGGGATAAGATAGTAGTAGCACCCACCTTACAGAGTTATTGTGGGAATTTAAATGAGTTATTAGAACAGTACCTGGCATGTGGTAAAAGCTGTGGACAGGCAGTATTAACAAGGGTTTCAGGGAGGCATTTAGACCACACAATAGGCTGGGAGACAGAAGTGCTGAGTTTGGTGCCAATCATAATACAGAAAGACAAAAAAAAAAAACAAAAACAGACACCCAAACACCATAATCCCAAATGTTGAAATCCCCAAAGATCAAAATCCCTAAAAATTACAATCCCTAAAGTCTAAAATCCTTAACATCTAAAATCCCTAATGTCTAAATTCAGAAAATCACAATCCCAACAGATTAAAATCCTGAATGTTGAAATCCTGAAAGCTGAATTCTAGGGAAGGGATTAGTATATTTTCAGTTGCATACAGGATTGCTGCACTGTGTTAGTTGCATCATATTAGGCAGAACAATTAACTTGCTATTGTCTTTATTTGGAAATGAAGTATGGCTTACAGAGATGTGTGTGGGTGCCAAGTGGATGAGGGGTAGAATTGTGGACTTAATTTTAGGTGTCAATTTGACTGAGTTAAGGAATACCTGGAAACCTGATAAAGCATTATTTTGGGTGTGTCTGTGAGGATGTTTCCAGAGATTAGTGTGTGAGTCTGAATGAATTAGGCAGGGAAGATCTGTCCTCAATGCTGGTGGGCACCATCTAATCAGCCAGCGGCCTAAAGAGAACAAACACAGAAAGCAAGTTGGTCTTTCTCTGAAGCTGGCACAGGCTTTTCTGCTGCTGCCTTGGATATCAGAACTTCAGGCTAGCTGGTCTTTGGGCTCCAGGACTTACACCAGCAGCACCCTGGGTCCTGAGGCTTTTGATGTTGGACTGAGAGATACACCATCTGCTTTCTAGGTTCTGAGGCTTTTGAGCTTGTACAAAGCCACACTACCAGCATCCCCGGGTCTCCAGCTTGCAGATGGCCTGTCATGGGGCTTCTCAGCCTCCATAATCATGTGAGCCAATTCCCCAATAAATCCCTTCTTGTATATCTATATCAATATCCTGTTGGTTCTGTCCCTCTGAAGAACCCTGACTAATATAGATTTGATACCGGGGAAGCCAGATATTATTCTTTCTTACAGTGTTGTTTGTTTGTTTGTTTGTTTGTTTTTTACAAGGTCTCTGTCACACAGCTGGAGTGCAGTGGTGCTATCTTGGCACACTGCAACCTCCTCCTCCCTGGTTCAAGCAGTTCTCCCACCTTAGCCTCCCAGGTAGCTGGGATTACAGGTGCATGCCACCACACCCAGCTAATTTTTGTATTTTTAGTAGGGACAGGGTTTTGCCATGTTGGCCAGGCTGGTCTTGATCTCCTGACCTCTGGTGATTCACCCACCTTGGCCTCCCAAAGTGCTGGGATTACAGGCATGAGCCACCGTGCCTGGCCTTGTTACTGTATTTCTTACAGCACAATGGAAGATCTGTGTAATTGTTGATAAGTCAAATGTATGAGGCTACCTAATGGTAAAGGATAAATGTTTAAAGGCTAATTATTACTGGTGCTGCAAAAGCATAAATTGCTTAATTGCAACGGCCAGGCAATAATCCAGTTTTTGAATGGACAGCATATACTTTCAAAATTTGTAGACCACAACCACTGTCCAAATACAAATACAACACTCGCTATATTTTGAAGATCTTAGAGGTAAAAATGCAGACGAACAGTACAAGAACTCTCCCCTGGCAAATTATTTAATTATGTATGACTTCTGCCCCTGTGCACACAGTGCCAGTTTGCCATACTGTTTTTTACCTTCACATTATTACCAATACTGGAGGCATGAATTATGTAAACTTTAGGGAGTTCTAATTAGTTTTATGCAGTTTTGCAAATTTCACACCACAGAAGTGCATTATCACAACGTTGTCTTTGTATATGAGCATTGTCCATAAAAATGTTGAAACCCCCTCAATAAACGAAGAGCTGTCCTTTTCGTATATCTGCATTTGTGAAAAATACAATTTCGCAAGATCTGGGCTCTTGAGCCACTGCGTATGTGATAGTAGCCCCTCAAAGTTTTTGAATGATCTTGTCAAATGACTAAGGTTGTCCTTCCAGGTATTTCCAGTGACAGCAGTTATAAAACTGCTGCACACAATTACCAACCATAGTGAAGCACTTTTATACATTTCACTTTTTGACCTGTTTCTTTATAAATATGGTTCATCTGCTCATAACTTTTATACTCATAACTCTAGTTAGTATACCTGAGTGTTTATACTTACAAAAATATATTTTATTGCCTATTTTACTGTACAAAGTGGCCTATGCAGTGTTCTACCATGTTTTTATATGTTTCTGAAATAAATTCCCCTTAAAAACATAAATAAATTTCTAATATTATTGTTTTCCGTAATTATATTTTCAGGATTTCAGCATTCAGGATTGTGTCTTTGGGGATGATAGCCCAAGCTCTGCTTGGTTCTGCTGTCATCCGTGTTTCTAATGATTCATGTCACTTAGTCCCTCTGACCTCAGTTTCCTTATGTAAAAGAGTGTCTGGACAATGTGTTTCCATAGCAAGCAGTCCCCAGGCCTTGGTTTTGCCCCCTGTGCTGGGAGGAGTCCCAGGCTATCCTCTCTCTCCCTGACTGCTACCCTCATCCTCTGTGAGTTACTCTTGGGTAAGTTCGCTCTGATTCCGTTTTTAGAGAGCTGTCTCTCTGGGTTCTACTTGCCAGCCCCCTCCTTGACCTTTGTGGCCCGAACACTCCCTGCTGTGACCAGCTTTGAGGTACGACCCATCCTTTGTTGTTTTCCTAAACCCAGTCCACACCATTGAAAAAAAATTCCTTTATTAAACTTCCCTTGCTGCCCAGCACAAGTGCACTATGATGGATCTGGGATCAAACTCCAGTCCAGGGATCTTAACCACTACACTGTCCTCATCATCTCAGGATGCAAGTGACATCACATCTCCTTAGTTTTCTAACTAAACTGATTTGAGCCCGCTGTGTTAGTCTGTTCTCTTGCTGCTAATAAAGACATACCTGAGATTGGGTAATTTATAAAGGAAAGAAGACATGTGGACTCAAAGTTCCACATGGCTGGGGAGGCCTCACAGTCATGGAGGAAGTCAAATGAGGACCAAAGTCATGTCTTACACGGTGGCAGGCGAGAGAGAGAGCTCCCCTTTATAAAACCATCAGATCTCATGAGACTTACTATTGTGAGAACAGCAGGGGAAAAACCTGCCCCCATGATTCAATTACCTCACACCAGGTCCCTCCCATGACAGGTGGGAATTACAGGAGCTACAATTCAAGATGAGATTTGGGTGGGGACACAGCCAAACCAAATCACCCCCTTTGGTTTGGGGTTGTGGACCCCATGCTTCTGTTGGAGCCTCTCCATCCTTCTGAATTGTTTGTCTCAGTCCAAGTACTGGAAGGAGGGAGATAGGGAGGCTCTGAGGAGGCCTCTCTTGGTCCTGGTGTGATCCCTGCTGCTGTTTCTCCAGCATGTCATCGTGGGCTGTCACTGTGGAAAGCTGGCCTCATGCAGTCTGGCCTTCCTGTCTGCTGCTGTGAGACTATGGCTCATCCAGGCTGTTTTCTGTCATGAATGAGTGACAGCACTCTCAGGCCCAAGATACCACTGGGTTACACATGTGCAGCCTCCTTTTATTCTCACAAAGCTCTTATGGCGCACAAACTTCTCTTCACACTGGAAATGAGGAAACTGAGGTCTAGAAAGAGTAATTCACTGATCTGCATTATATATATTAGAACTTTCCAGCTTTTAAAATAAAATTTGCCTCCAAAACCTCCTTTCTGGTGTTAACAATATTCTTAAGAGTTAATCATGGGCCTCCCAGCCAGGGCCCGAGGCCTTTTGTAGAATCTGCCTCTATTTGATTTGTTCCATGATTCCAGGCTCTGAATTTGTCCTGTTTTTATCACTTTCTCTTTATTCCCCTCTGTTCACTCCACAAACTCTCTTTCTTTCCTCCCCCGACCCACCGCTCCCCATTACACTTTGAGAAGTTGTTAAAATCCGGAGTGAGTGAGCGTGTCCCATTAAAACCCTTTTTCTTTTCAAACAGAATGTGAGTCTTTCCAGATTCCCTTTTCCCATCACCCGGCTCACCGTTCAGCCACATTTAAGCCCACTGCTGACAGATGGACTTCCGCTCTTCCCTAAGATCCCTCTCTCCGGCCAGGAATATTCTATGCACACATTGTTGCTGGAACAGTAACATTTGCAAAACCTTAACATTCCATGTCTCATATCCACAGGAATAATTCTTTTCAGAATTGTAGCTGGACAAATCCTAACCGATGGGTGTTAAGTTTCTAAGATCAAAGAATTTTTGAGCTAGAAGGCCTATTGGAGATCTACGGGCAGCTCCACTCTAGATACATGAGGAACTTGAAACCTGCAGAGCTCAGGGAACCTCCCCAAGGTCGACCATCAACTTGAGCCTGGACCAGAGCCCAGGTCCACTGACTCTTGGGCAGCGCCCAGCACTGTTGTGATGCAACTTGCAATATTTTCCACCTCCCGGCATCATGGCAGCATCGCTTGAGTTTTTGGTGTGGGAGGGAAGGGACTGGGGGATACAGGCAAGTAAGGGCTCACATGTCAGCCCTGCCACTTATATGCTCTGTATCTAGTCAGGTTACTAGACCCATCCGAGCCTCAGTTTCCTGTCCTTGATGAAGGTGTGTTTGAGTATAGGCGCATGGCACAGACATCGGTCAAGAAGCGATTGCCTCTTTTCTCTCATCCTGCTCCTGTGCCTCTCCATAAAGCAGTCTGCTGTCAGCCTGCCTCCTGAGCATGGCCCCTCTCCATCATCGTGGCAGCAGATGCTATTTACCACGAAGGCTGAATCACCAAAGGCTACAGTGCGGGGCCAGAGAAAGCTCCTGATGTGAGTCTGGTACCTTCAAGATGGTGTCTTCCCTCACTGGGGCTACCCCACTTCATTCCACGGGCTTTCCAGAGTGATGGGTTTTAAAGCACAGTTTCACAGCTATTCTACTAGAAGGCTTTGGGGTCCATAGATGAGTAAATCTGAACATCCCTTCTCATGGGCATGCTGCCTGCCACCTCACTGATGCATTCACGTTCTTGCCCTGTTAGCACTCTCCTTCTAGCCTCAGAACTGAGCCGGTCTTTGTCATAGGGAGAAGAGGCGGCCTTAGTTCCCAGAACCTGCAGCCTGGCCTGCTGATGTTCTTTCCTGCCTTCTGAGACCGTCTTTCCTTTTCTTCAGGGTTCAGTGCTCCTTTTAAAAGTGGGCTCATGAGGCCACGTCTTTGAATGCGTGGAAAGATATGGTCCTTCTTTGAGGTCTGGGCTTTGTAGGCAGCAGCCAGACCATGGCCAGAGCGAGCGAAGGGAGTTGTCCACTCAGAGGTCCCGGAAGCACACCCTGGTGACCCATTATCCTGCCCTCAAGGAACCCTCTAATTAGTAGGGGGAAAGATATATAATAAATAATTGCTACATTGTGACAGAGGCTGTCAGGTGTGCATGAAGTCCAGAGATGGCACAAAGGCGTCTGCAGCTGCATGGAGTAGCCAGTGGGGCTCCCACAGGAGGTAACGTTAGAGTGAATTCTCAAGAATTCGTAGGAGGGCACCAGCTAGATGGGGAGGGAGATTTCAGGCATAGCGAGTCCCATAAGCACCTTTTTTTGGTGGTGGTTCTCTAAAGATCCTCTCCTCTCCCTTCCCTTCTAGGACCTGGAGATTCCTTGATTAGTGGTGGTTAACTGTGACAGGCCTCGTACCTGTCTGGGATAGAGCCAGGGGGAGGACTTAACATGGAAACTGCTGGCTTCAAGGTTCAAAAAATATATTTTTTAATGTAAAAAGCCATTTAAACCTTTCTTCCAGGGAGCTGTTTGATGGAGAGAGTCCTTGCAATTTGGGTCTTGAAAGGATCACTGCAGGTGAGAGCTTCTCAGGGAAGAGTTATTGGCGTTTTGGATGGGATATTTCGTAGTGGTGAGCATTTAGGACACTAGTCCTTCAGGCACTAAAGCAATGAGCATTGTTGTGACAACCCAGAACCCCCCCACATATATCCAAACACGCAGGGGAGGGTGGGCAGGTGGAACTACTTTGGTGAGAACTTAGCGTGGAGACGAAGCCCCTCGGGGCAAGCGTGGATGCAGAGGGGGAAAGCGTGGATGCAGAGAGGCCAGCTGGGAAGCTGCCACAGTGGCCAGGCGAGAGGGGGCAGTGGCTGTCGGGCTGGTGGAGGTGGGAAGGTAGGATTTGAGGAATTTAATGATGGATGAGGCATTAGAGAAAGAGAAGGGCAAAGGAGGACCTCAGATTTTTGACCTGAGCATTTAGAAAAACGGAGATGTCGTTTATGGAGATGGGGGAACTGTAGTAGGGGCAGAGATTTTTGTTATCTTTGTTCATTTATTTGAAAGGGAGATGGATAAAATTACATTTTAGTTTTGAGATGCCCAGTGGAGATGCTTTGGCAGATGTCTGAGTCTGGAGTTCAGAGAGAGTTCAGGAGGCAGAGAGAAGTTTGGGGTCCTCTTGATGGCTAAAGCCACAGGCTGGCTGAGCTGGGTCACTGAAGAGCTTGAAGGCAGAGCCTGTGGTCCTTGACAGTCATGTGAAGGGGAAGAGGAGACCGGTGTAGTAGGAGAAGAGCCTGCCGGGGGACGGTTCTGGAAGCTTTCTGAGAGAGTGTGCCAGGCTCTGTGTGGGGTCTTTTCACATCCCCTGCCCCCTCAGCAACGCCGCTGGACCCTGTGAGGCTCACAGTATATTACAGGAAGAAGGCTCTAAGGGGGCATAATCCTTCTGCATTAGCTTTTAGCAAATGAAACGTGTAATTTCTTCATGACTATCCTCATTTTGCAGCATGTTGCTCTTACTTAGCATCTGCTGAGCACAGCCCTAAAGTCGTGGGAGATGACACACACGTGTGCCTCCTCCAAGTTCAGGGGCTCAGGAAGGGACCGGAAGCCATCAATGGTTCAAGCAGATTATTCCTGATGCTCCCAGGTTTGGTGTATATTAGGAACTATTGTAGAATGCAGTAATTTCTCTGGGCTCTTTTTAAAGCAGGCAAGTGCTATTAAATCAGAAATTTTACCTTTATTTGAATTAAGAAAAATTCAAACATGTACCCTCTATATGCCAACAATTGGGTAGTGAAATATTCTGCAGGCATTACAAATGATGTTTCTGAAAAGGAGGCAACAACATGGAAGAATGCTTTTATTTTAAAGTTTAACAGACTATAACATTGCATATTCAATAGATCACAACCATGTAATCTAAACAAAACAAAACAGATATTCAGGAAAAAACCCAAACATTATAAATAATCTGCTAAATTATAAATAGTGGTTTTCATTGGTGGTGGGAAAATAAGAAATTTGTATCTTTTCCCTGATCTTATATGTTTTCCACATTTTTGTAATGAGTATATTCTGTATTATTTTAGAGCAGTGTTGCCCGACAGAACTTTCTACAACAATGGAACTGGTCTATATCTGTACTGTCTATTCCATAGCCACTAGCCACACATGGCTACTGAGCATTGAAATGTGATTAGTATGACTGAGAAACTGGATTTTTAGTTGTACTAAGTCATTGTTAATTTAAATTGAAATTCGAGTAGCCACATAAGCCTAGTGACTACTGTATTTGACAGTGAAATTTTTTGTTCTTTTGTTTTATTTTGTCTTGCTTTTGAGATGGAGTCTCCTTCTGTGGCCCAGGCTGGAGTGCAGCAGTGTGATCTTGGCTCACTGCAACCTCCGCCTCCTGGGTTCAAGCGATCCTCCCACTTCAGCCTCCGGAGTAGCTGGGACTACAGGGGTGCACCACCACACCTGACTAATTTTTGTATTTTTAGTAGAGACAGGATTTCACCATGTTGTCCAGGCTGGTCTCAAACTCCTGACCTCAGATGATCTGCCTGCCTCGGCTTCCCAAAGTGCTGGGATTAGAGGTGTGAGCCACCGTGCCCGGCCCTAACAGTGAAGTTTTAAAGTGTAAAAAATAATATAAGAGAACATGAATTATATCTCATTAAAGCTATTAAAATAAGCATTTAAAATGTGCTCACTATATTATGTTTAAAATTTAATTGTAGTGTAGAAATGAGTTTGGATTTCAAAATAGAGAATGTAGACACAGCAGAAGAAAGTACTGGAGTTTTTATTTAACTCGCTTATTTTCTAGCACAATAAAAAGCGATCCAGCATTGAGCTTGTTCATGCCTGAGTTCAGTTTTAGTTTAAGAAGAAACAATAACCTGGACATTATTAGGTGTTGTTCTGTAACAACTACTGCTATTATGAATGACATCCTTTTAGATATATGTCTTGAGCTTTACACAGGAGTTCATATCATGTGAGTAATGTTTTTTGAGGTGGGAGCAAAGCTTATTAACCCCATTTTGTAGATGAAGATGATGAGAACCATGAAGGTTCAGTTCCAAAAGTCACGAAACAAGAAGCAAAATCAAAGCCTCTTAGTTCTGGAAGCCCAGAGGATTTTATTATCTTTTACAATATGGAGAAAACAGTTTCTGATAAACGGTAGTGGAAAGGGGACTTCCCCAATGAACTGGAAAGATTTAAGATGTGCTGGTTTGGGTTAAGTTCTTTCAAGGAAGTTTATTTTTTATTATTTATTTATTTGGTTAGCGCTTCATTTTGTTTTGTTTTTGGCTTCTAGAGCTATTGTAAGATCAGTCCTCAGAAGGCAGGGCACTGTGTGTCTATCCAAGGTTGCTCTTTATCTGGTGGGATCTGCACCTTTAGGCTTTCCATGGGAATGCCAAGTCCAAAACCCTTGTCCCTTGTCTCTTCATGTGACCTGCCACTGTGTCCCCAGCCCCAAAGTCCCCTCCCTCTTCCTTCCCTCTGCCACATGCAGGCCCTGTTGGCAGACGGGGAGGTAGCAACTGTGATTCCATGTCTGGCTGTTTCAGTTTAGAGAGATTTATAAAGGTATGAGCTCCCCCAGGATGATGTTCCTGGATCCACTCAGGCACAGTGGACACGGCATCAGAGAGATTGGCTGCAGGTTAACAGGGGCTAGGACATCTCCCTGTATGCCCTTGTCTGGGTGGCCCTGAGTGTTTGCTGTGAGCAGCAGGCAGCAGTGCAAATGAAGCACAGCACAAATGAATCCCCTGAATGTTTTCAGACCTAAAGTCTCAATCCCTTTTGGTTCAAGGTCTAGGGGAGAGTTGAAGCCAGTTGTGAATTTTTTGAAAATAATAATAATAGTAATAAATTGGTTCACCCGTCTGTCAGAGCCACCAAGAAATATTCACACGAGTGGGACTATCCAAAAAAATGAAGAGTAGCTCTTTTCCAAGACCGACCTCTGAAACTCTCTCCCTCCCCTTGCTCAGAACCACTTCCTCTCCTCAAATCTCACTTTAAAACCTTCCTGTTTGCTTTAGCCTATGACTGACTCAGGCCCCATTCATCTTTCTTTCCTCTCTCCCCATGACCACATCCTTCCACTCTCCCCTCATCGCCCACCGTGAGAACACTCCCCTGCCTCTTTCCTCCTTCCATTTTTCAGCCCTCTTGCCTGTGACCCCACAGTGACGGCAGGTATGCTGGGGTTCCTTGCTGGCCTGCACGAGTCACCTCCGCGTCCAGATGTGTTTGTGAGCATGAAGGTCCTCCACATGGGGGCCTGTTCCTTTGCCTGGTTCTCAGAGGAGGAGATAATGAATTTCAGTGGTACTTCTGCCTAAAGAGGGACTTTGCAAGGTGTATTTCAGGAGTTACAGATTCAGAAACTGGAGAAGCAGAACACAAAGAGACCTTGTAATAGACCAGCAAAGATACCAATTCCCCACTGTGTTTCCCTTGAGATACTTCAGGTAAAGCCTGAAGGAGAGGTGGGAATAAAACACAGGCCGAACTGGAGCTGTTGTTTTGCCTCCAGAATAGAATTCTAATTGTCTCAACTGAGCTTCTTATTTCCCTCAAGTAATGAGAAACGTAAATTCCTCAGCAAAGTTCTAAGGCAGGATTGACCCTGGGAAAACAATCCCAGCATAAGCTCAAGTGTTTGAATTCTTTTTGTTCAGGTTATAGACTCAATACTTGCTAACCAGTGTGATTTCAGTTGTGTTTTCTGAACAACGAGCATGCTGTGGGTTTTCCCACAATGCATTCCTGTCCTCCATTCCAAGATGGTGCCTTTTCCCACAAACATGGAGGCAAAATGGTCTGTTCTTATCTCCACAGTGACCTCACTGCTGGCTCCAAAAGAAATGCTTCCAGGACCAAGTACCCTAGACTGTATCTGATGAGCCATGTTCTTGCATCAGTTTTGATCTTATTACAATAAAAACAGCTGCCATTTCCCTACCAAGTTATTGTTTCCAAAGCACATTTGTATTTGCTTGTGACATATGTCAGGCAGGTGTGAATGTTTCTGTTTTACACTTAAAGGACTAAGGTTGACATGACTTGTCTAAGGTCACAGAAGTTGAATGGTGGGGTTAGAATCCACACGAATATTCTTTAGAAACTACGGCCCAATTAGAGGCATTCCCAGGTGAGAATATGCATCCGGTATCCGGAGAGGACCTCCATGCTGGGAGTGATACAAACAGCAACTCGAGGGGGCTTTCCAGGGGACAGTGGGCTTTTTGCTTGAATTTTCATAGCAGTTCTTTTTTTTTGTTTTTTGTTTTTTAAACACACCTGACTTATTAAAAAACTTGAAAGTAAGTGAGTCAGTATTGCCTGTGCTCACCCAAGCAGGTGGCAGAGTGATGGAGCTCAGAACTGTGCCAGAGTGTTTAAGCCAACCTGAGATGAAGTCTGGAGCAGTTAATTCTGCTGTGTGAAAAACAAATAATGAAAAGCATATTTTTAATAAAAACCTGGAAAAACAAATAAAAAGCAACTGCCCATCCTCCCTTCCTTAATTTTTGAGGGAGACATAGAATGTAAATATATATGTATGTAAATTTGTATTTAATTGTGTACTAGTTTTTCTCCTTTGCAGGGTCTTCCCTCTGAAGGCTAGTGGTTGGACCTGCACTCGGATGGCAATTCAGGTCCAGTTCATGAGATCTTGGACTGCTTTGACAAATGATTTGGGGAACGGGATAGGGAGAGAGTTGTCAGCACCAATGCTGAGACTGTGAGAGCCATTTCTGAGTAGAGATGAGGAAAAACGGAGTGATGACCATGAGGGTCTTTGCGTGGCGCCTCCAGACCACACCTGGGAACGGTGACTTTGGAACTGGCTGACGTGTTTATTTGGTGTGAGGTCAACTACAGCCCTGAGGGCAATAACATGATCCTCATAAAACAGACCCCCAAGCTGGGCCTCAGCCTGCTTGCTGCCAAGGGGGTGGTGGCCTAATAAGTGAGACATTGCTGTCAACTCTCTGTAAATGGTGGGTTCATTCACTCTGTGGATGACATAGCCTCTTCTTTGCCCTTCTGTGTCAGTCCCATTGATTGCTTTTTAACCACCTTCTTGCTTTGTGCTGCTTCTTTCAGATGAAAAGGAAGGGAAAAGAGATTTAATTTCCGTGCCCACTAACCACACCAACAGAAGGCTTTGTGAAGAAGGAAGTAAAAGCTATCGGTAGGAGTTAGAAAAAAAAACATTTCTAGTTATAAGAACAGCAGAAAAAGACCTGAATTTCAGAATGGACCACAAATGAATATGAATTAATAACACAGATCTCTTTTCAAAAGCCAACAAAAAATGAGGATGTGTTTTTTGCAAAAGCAGCTGTTCTTGCCACTGGGCTTAAATGCTTGTCATTCGTTCATGTGTCACAACCAGATCTAGGAAATTCCCTGGGAAGTCCCCTTCATCACACTCCTGCAGTTTTTCCATTTGAGTGTAATTTTGTTGGGCCTTGAAAGACTTTGATCTTTGGGAAACTCCTATCACCGAATGAATCTTTCTGCAGGAAGAAGACAGAGGAAAGGGGTGGACTATGAGATGGGAGCCTGGGTCCCAATTTCAGTTCAACCATTACCAACCAGATGGCTTTAGGCAAATCTGGTCATTTACTTTGCTTCAGTGGCTCTCTGTAAAACGGAATTCTGTAAGGATGATAAAAGTGAAAACATTAGCCACTATGCTTGTTAGTGCTCAAGAAATGATTCCTTCCCGCCTGCCTGCCTCAGTTTTCCATCTGTAAACAAGGATTCAACTAGAACATCTTTGAGGTTCCTTGAGCTCTAACACTCTGTGATTCTGTTGGCAGCACCTTAAGAAATTTACAATGAACACTCCAGTGAGTCTTAAATCTATTAGATCCCATTCAGTTCTAATAGTGTTGTGATTTTGACTTTGTAGCATAACGTTTATTTTCTCTCTTCCTGATATTTATATATTCTATTTAATTGCTTTTGCTTTTTTCAAGTTGCCACCAATTCTTTGTAGAATAAGAAAAAAGCATAACCAACTGGAGGAAAGAATGCATTAGCTGAAAGCCAAGGAATAATAACACTAATGCTAATATAATACTACTGCTAGTAAAAATAACTGCCTTTATTGAACACTTACTATGTGCAAAGAACTGTGCTAAGCACTTTATAAACATTGGGTCTTTTAATTCTGACACTAACCCCGTGAAGCCATACTTTTCATCTCCATTTTACAGATAAGGGGACTGAGTCTTAGAGATATCAAGCAGCTTGTCCATGGTAAAGCTGAGCTGCAAATTCAGGTTGGGGTAACTCGGAGAAGTGGAGTGCTGACAAACAAGCACTCAAAAACAAAAGCAAAACCAGAACTCCAAATCCCTGGTTTGGAGCGTTTACTGATTTCCATGGTATTAACCCTCCCACTATGGCTGAATTCAAGTTACCAACAGTTTAAAACCAGCTCAAAAAGTTTTAAAAATACCTCATTGCTAGGGAATACCAGGAATTGTACAATTCACTGTCTTCATTTTAACAGTCCACTCTTGCAAGCCAGTCAGAGCCAACCCCAACACATCCTAGAGGGAACCTGTGTTGATGACCACTAGGCTACACTGTCTCCTTGTATCACAGGCTGGGGCTGAGGATGATAGGAAAAACAAACAAACAAAAGAAAAACAAAATAAACAAGAAAGGGGAGATGGTTATGGAATGAGAAAGTAAGGAGATTTTGCAGCAACATGGATGGAGCTGGAAATCATTATTCTAAATGAATTAATGCAGGATCAGAAAACCAAGTGCTGCATGTTCTCACTCATAAGTGGGAGCTAAACATTGAGCACACATGGACACAAAGAAGGGAACAACAGATATCAGGGACAACTTGAGGGTGGAAGCTGGGAGGAGGAAGAGGATTGAAAAACTACCTATCAGGTACTAAGTTTATTACCTGGGTGACAAAATAGTCTGTATACCAAAACCCTGGAACTTGCAATTTACCCATCTAACAAACCTGCCCCTGTATGCCCTGAACCTAAAAGAAATGTTGGAAAGAAAACAAAAAGAAAGTAAGGTGATGACAAATTCATCCATTCATTCCTGCATTCATTCCCTCCACAAAGCCTTTTTGAGTACCAGCTAAGTACCTGGACTTGTGGTACACACTTCAGATACAGACATGAGTAAGATAAAGAACCTGGAGTGTGTTGGTGAGAGAGTGACATGCACACAAATGACTGAGCACATGATGTGTACAAGTATGTGTAGGAGTCCAGAGGAATCCAGTGAGGGAGGAATTAATTCTACGTGGAGATCCTTGAAGGATGGAGCTCCAGGTGACACAAATTTCACTCCAATTTGTGGGGGAGTTTCCCTCACTGGAGACATGTGCTCAGCATAGCTCTTGACATTTTGGGACTAAATAGTGAAACTGAAGATGGGGCTGGGAGAGGAAGAATGATGAGAAAGTATGCTCCTTGGAGTTAGGGATGCTGGTGCGTCACCTGCGTGTTACCGACACCTGGAACCACACAGTTGGCGCTCTGTGACTATTTGTTGACTTGGTGAATCACTGACGAATAGTGATTTGTAAGCTCCAAGGAAGGTTGTTTGCGGAAAGGGGACCAGTGATAGCAGGAAAATGCACAACTTGAGTAGTGATTCCTAAGCATTTAAGGGGTGATTTTCTTTTTTTTTTTTTTTTTTGAGACGGAGTCTCGCTCTGTCGCCCAGGCTGGAGTGCAGTGGCGCGATCTCGGCTCACTGCAAGCTCCGCCTCCCGGGTTCCCGCCATTCTCCTGCCTCAGCCTCCCGAGTAGCTGGGACTACAGGCGCCCACAACCGCGCCCGGCTAATTTTTTGTATTTTTAGTAGAGACGGGGTTTCACCTTGGTCTCGATCCCCTGACCTTGTGATCCGCCCGCCTCGGCCTCCCAAAGTGCTGGGATTACAGGCATGAGCCACCGCGCCCGGCTTTAAGGGATGATTTTCAAGTAATAGAGTGAGCAGAAGACACAATGGGCAGAGACTCCAGATGCCCCAGGTGGAGGTAAAATCCTCGGAAGAAGGGAACATCACTACCTGGTGGGCAGGTGGGGACAGCCTTGCTGGGGATGGTCTGGGGATGGGATAACTCTCTGGCTCCCAGTCTGAGAAGCAGGAGGCGATCTGGCCACAAGCCCTCAAGATGTGTTGAGTTTGGGAATACCTCATTGCTAGGGAATACCAGGAATTATGCAATTCACTGTCTTCATTTAAAAATCCTGTATGGGAGAAGCTAAAAAGTGAAGTTGAAGGGTTTTAGTATATTTCATTTGCATTGGTTTACTCTTCTGCTTCCTTGATTATCTGAGAGGAGGTTGCTGTTATGGAAAAGCGAAAACCAGGAGTGGTTTGAATATTCTTCCTTGAGACTTTTGACTGTTTCTGTAAGAAGTGGATCTGCATGTGCCTCTTGGATATTGTATTCCTCATGACAATGCCTTATGTTCATAGACGGTTCCTAGTTTCCAAAGACTTTCCCCATAATAACATTTGCTCCATCCTCAAAACAGTCAAATGCAAAGGCCTCCATTTTATTAAAGGAGAAAGTACGACTCAAAGAAGTCGGGTGACTCACCCGAGGTCACACAGCTAAATTCTAGCAGAGCAAGGGCCCAAGATAGTGAATTCTAAATGCAGAGACCTTCTTATTCTCCCAGTTGTCTGTCCAACAATGCCTACCTCCTGGAGTGAGCAAGTCTTGCTGGAGACACAACAGCAGCTACAAGTGGTCCTCCCGACTATTCCAGAACTCCTTTTTCCACAGTGAAAAACGGAACCTGCCTGCCCCAGTTTCCCAGCCACCTCATGACTCGATGAGCAATTGCTTTAACTCTGACAAAATTAGGCCACCTCCAACCTAAATGTAACCCGTTTTCAGAGTGAGACCCTGCGTGGAGGCAGCTCTTTTCCTGAAAGGATAACAAAAGCATGCTTTTGTGTGTATTGCACTTGATGGAAAGGAATCCCCAGTGAGGCCGTTTTTTCCCCCTGAATTCTCCCAAGTCCAGAATGTATCCAAGTTTCCAATATTATCTCAGAAGAGTCATTCATCTATGAAGATGACCGAATTGTCTTCCAGCTCGGTAGACAGGGTGTCTGCGAGAGAGAAGGTGAGGGGGTGCGGATAGGGGTGTGGGGAGAGAGTGAGGGAGGCTGAGGGCAGAGGAGGAAGACACGAGAGGAGAAAATGTGTGCAGACAAATGCTGACAAGAGAAGGAAAGAAACGAAAGGGCCAGCCCTGACTCTGGGGTCCCATCTGCCAGGGACACTTTCAGCTGATTCTTTGTAGGGCCTGTCAAGATCTGCCTGGTGAGCTGTCACTTCTCATCACTTGGCTGTCACTGAGGAGCTTTGTGTCGTCACTGGCACGGAGAGGCCTGGCAACTGGCAAAGAATTTCCTGGGGCGCTACCTGATCCACCATTATTCGCCTCTTATCATCTTAGCAGAGTAGTTATGCCACTGTCAGAGGTAATGGAGACCATGCCACTAAGAAAATTGGCCGTAATTTATTTATCAATTGTTTCTGTATACCACAAAAGCGGCCTTCTACTTTACGGCTGGGTCTAAGGTATTTGAGAGCCCCCGAAGTTCATGGTTTTCCGGTATTCTAAGTTCTACTTATGGTCTTTCCTGTAGATGACACACAACACCGCCCTTGTGGCTTGCAGTCGGTTTTCTTCTTTACTTTCTTTAGTCACAAATCATCCTGAGGCATCCCTTAAGTGCATTTGTATTGTTAAGTGCACCGGCTTGATTTGGTGTTAATTCAATTTGAGTGCCCTTAATATCTTGCGGGGGTGATGCAATGCAGGCTGCCTGTACCTTGTAAAATCGGGTCCCAGGTCTGCCTGTGAGCAAAGCACCTTTCCCATAGCCACTTACCAAAGTTGCTGATAAAATTTTCATAAGGGAACCTTTTTAGTCTGACCCTATTGTGTTATTCTACCATTAAGTCTCGGAGAACTGAGCTGGCTTCTAGTGACAGCTTATCACATTCTCCATTATTGCTGCCTGCCCGGAGAGCTGGCTGGCTGTGTGTAGTGCAAGCTCCCTCCCTCCCGACCACTTCTGGGACGTTCTGGGAAAAGCTTGTGGGCCAGCACCTCGGGGCTAATGGGAGATTGTCTCTCTGTGGGTGCCAGAGAACTGAGCTCTCTTCCTGATGAGCTGGTTCCTTTCACCTTGGAAAGCTCAAGGGGCCATGAAGGATGAGGAACCTGAGGGATAAAAAAGAGCAGTGAAGGGTGAGCTGAAGTGGAGGAAGAGTTACAAAGCACTTTCCTTAAAACAGCACAGAATGCAGCCACAACCGTGTCAGCACCACTCTGACACACAGTTTGAGGCAGAGGATTAGACCAAGTATTTGTCCTTGGACTATTTGCTTTAGAAACCTGATGACATTATTCACTCAAAGAGAACTCCAAAATCATGGGCCAGTTGTCCCTGGGTTAGCATCTGAACTCAGTGACTTATCTGCTTTGTGACCTTGATCAGTTTTCCCATCTGTGAAATGGGAATATCAACACCTACCTATGGGTTTGTGTGCGTGGTGTGGGTGTGTGTGTGTGTGTGTGTGTGTGTGCTGATTAAATGAGGCAACACACATAGAGACCACCAAAAACAGTATCTCCTGTGACTATCTTAGAATCCAGGAGGCCGTCAAAGGTCAAGGTGAGAAAGCTGGTTCAGACAGTGCAGAAATTATCTGGGTACCACAAGATGAGAAAGAGATAATAAGTCTAGAAACTCGGTCTTCTGATCCTTGACCCAATCTAGGTCCTTTCCATCCATCCCACTGTCTCCCTAATGCTGTCCACGGACATCAGGAGTTTGAGTAGATTTGGGGTGCGCCAGGGTACTTTCTACTTCCTTGATGACAAGATTTCTTAACTGCAGACTAACCTCTTCTAGGTCACTCTTCCTTGTTTTTTTGACTGTGTCTGAGAAATGGCTTAAATCTGCCTGACAGCATGAGCATTGCCCCTACCTGTCTGCTGCGTTTGGTGAAAAAGCATGGTGGTCTGCTAAACAGAACTGGGAGATGCTCTTTCAAAAGAGCGTTTTAAAATTATTGTTCACTGTAGATGTCACAAAAGTATAGATAAAGTGCAAATACTACAGCAAAAGGGAAAAAATCCCTTGTCATGCTACCTATAACTGTGAAGTCACGTGCTGTGTTTTCTTCCTCTTTTTCTATGCGCACACACGTGCTCACTTGTTCACCTGCTTGCTCTTTTCAGTATACTGTGATGGCTAAAAGCACAGACTCTTGAACCAGTCTGGGTTCAAACTCTGGCTCCACCACTTGAGCAAGTTATTTAACTTTTCCGCTGTTGTTTCATCATCTGTTAATTTGGCTTCATGATGGTGCCTTCCTCAGCGTGGGGGTTACGAGAAGCAAGTGAGTGAGTCTCCGTAAATCAAGGTGCCTGGCACGCAGTCGACATTGTACAGAGATTCCTTTAGGATGACGATTACATACAACAGAAACCTGGGGTCATACAACATATTCTGCCAGAGGTCTGGTTTTTATGGGGGCAGTTTCTTTGCTCACACCCAGCTGCTGGACTATAATGCTTTGTTAAACTGCTCACTCGAACAGGGTCTCAAAGTCAGGAGGAGTCCCGCCCGCCTCCTGGTTCAGCATGCCATGGTGAGCATCGTGTCTTCATCTCCAAAAGCGTCTGGCAGAAGTTAACACCCTACAACCTGATTGCTGGAGTGGGTAGCTAGACCCATTTTAGAGGAGCGAGGATTAAGACTGAGCAGCTATTGCAGTGGCTGCATTCAGGTCTTCAAGCACATGAGATGGACTTCCTGCCCCATGTAAGTGACTGGGCCACTCCCTGGCCTTGGTATACACTTTTATTACACTGGAGATTTAGGCCTACATGTAGCAAGGAGTAAGGTTAAAATCACGAGAAAAGACTAATTCTCTGAAAAAAAAAAAAAAACTCATGGAAAAAAGCTCTGAGTGGCTTGATATATGTGTATGTGTGTGTAGATATGTGTGTGCATTACCATTTTGGTGTTTTTGAACATCTTTTTGTGAGATTCGAAAATGCTGAGAGTGAAAAATGATCATCTCAAACCAGACTGGCCAGGTAGTATCATCAGTCAGGAAGGAAGATCAGAGTCCAGCGGTGTGCATGTGCGTGTGCGTGTGCACATGTGTGTGCGTGGAGACCATATGCACGAAGAAGGCGCCAGCGTGCGAGCCTCTCGGGGTGAGCAGGAGGAGCAGATGTGGGCCCGAGGAAGGGAGTAGGTTTTGATGAAATATTGGCTAACGCTTGGGGCACCGAAGGAGAAGCAGCTCTGGTCGGGGAACTGTGCTACATTAGAATTTATAATAGATTAGCTTAGCTGCCCCTTGATCTTCAAGGGTATTTGGGGAGCTGAGGACGAGGCATTTCTGCCTTGATTTTCACAGTGAGAGGAAACCTCTGGAACACTATTCCCAGCCTTTCCTTTTGCACAGCCTAAGGCGGTGAGAGCTTGCTGTTCACACCCCCGCTCGGGTCATTTGAAGGAGGCTGACAGTACCCGGGAATGCTGACATGCTTCAAAACATCACACACAAAAGAACCCACTCAGATTCCTAAGGGGAGTTGCTGTCGGCCCTTCCCAAGCTGGATTCTAACATTGGATGTGATTGCCAGGGCTCCCCCTCCCACAGCAGGGGCAGGAAATCCATATTCATTCTGTCCGTCTGCCAGACTCTCCTCTCCCTGTCCATCTGTGTGTCTGTCTGTCTGACTCTGCCTTACTCTCCGAGGGTGTGTGCTCTCATGAAAAGGGGAGCGCTCGGGGATGTTCCAGATGAGCTGCTGCCAGCCATGTAGCTTTAAACTCCAATGAGCTGAAGCGGCCGGGAAAGAAAGAGCGAGGGGTGAAGTCTGGTTTGATGTCTTGGCGCACTGGGGAGATGATTCATATAACATGAGCCCCTCGGGGTCCGTGGTTAAATCCCAGCCTAACACCCCCGGCCGGACTGGAACTCTGAAGTCCAGCCAAGGAGTGTTACTGGTCCTGCCTCGGCAAACAATTGGTGGGTCAGAGGCAAAGGACAGAGGAGGGGTGATTCTTTCCCTGGAAAAATTACCTGCTGGGAAGGAAGGAATCATATGATGTGTGTGGTGGGGACATCCAGCCAGGGAGGATCTGGCTCTCACATTATGAGCTCCCTTGCAGAAGCCAGAAGGGACTTTTTATTGCCGGTGGGGCCTGGGGGCCCAGCAACAGTGGCTCTGGCTTGGTCCTGGAAGGCTGGAGAAGGGGTGGGGGGTTGTGAGCCGCGCTCTGGATGCCAGGGTGGGTGTGATGAAGGAGGGAAGCCAGGGATGGGTGTGACTGTCTTCAGACTCACCATCTAAGGCAGGAACAAGACAGAGGAGAGGAGCCGCTTGGTTTCCTCTCTGGCCAAGTGCCGTGGGGCCTCTATGGCCCCTACTTTGGCCTTTGCCTGACATTTAACATGTGTGGCCACCCACCTCCACCCTCAGCTTCTTAAACATCCTCTCCTGCTGGACCCACTGTCTGCCACTCTGACCGTACTCGTTCCCTTTTCATGTGGCAGTTGTGTAGCCCTCTTTCTTCAGGGAAAGCCCCTTTCCCGATGCTTAGTTAATGTGGGTTTGGACGGGGGACTTTGGGCTTGTGACCCAGGCCTGGCCACAGTGACTGGTTTAAGGAGAGGCCTGTGAGCCAGTAGGGTCCAATCAGAGCCAAAGCTGGAACTTCTGTTGGCATTTTTGGGACAAGGAAGTTCCTTTTCAATTGGGGTTGATGAGATGAGAGGCTAAAAGCCTGGAGCTCCCAGGAGCCGTCACAATGAGAGAGGCTGTGCAAAGGTGAATGCACAGGAGAGGGAGGCAGAGAGAGGAGACGGAGTTCCAATGGCATCATTTGAGACCTGAGACCTAATCACAGCTGAGGTCAGGATCTACCCCTGGACTCTTCAGCCATGCTGCTAACCAAGATATCCCCCCTTTTTCCTCCACCAAGTCTGACTTTTTCTGCTCCTGTGATTTCCAGCACTGTGACTGTGTGTCAGTTCAGCACACCTTGTTGTCTGTCCTGCCCAGTCTCCTCTCCCCTTCTCCACTGCTGATCCGTGTCTTCCTGTTAAGTCGAGCCCTCAATCTTCAGTGTTTGCTCCTCTCTCCTTACTCCCTCAGACTTTCCAGCCACTCTTATGGTGTCAGCTGTGCCTTCTGTGAGAACGGCCCCACTCCCACATGTTGTGTTTTTGCTTAGATCTTGCCTGTCCCCAGTGCCTGGCCATCGAGAACACATTCCCACATGGGCGTCGTGCACAAGCACACGAGCACAGCTGGCTGACGTCGGTATGTTCCTCCTGCTCCTTGGGAAGAGGAAGCTTCCCTTCCCAACCCTGGAATCACATCCCCAGGGTTCAAAGTTAGAGCTGTCTTTGATTCCTTCTTCTCTGTCTGGCCCCCTAGAGTGAGTCATCCACCAGGTCTTCAAACATTTCTCTTCTGTATGTTGTTTTTTGCTTCATCCACTGCCATCCTCTAGTCTAAGAGCTCATTGGGATTCCCCTAAAAGCCTCTTACCTGGCTTTCTAATACCCATTTCAAACTGACCCAACCCCATACCCCCTAATTTAACTCCCCCAAATCCCTCTTTCCCCTCACAGCTCACCTGAACAAATCAAATCCCTCACTGTTGTATATCATCCAATACTGGCTTTCATGAGGCATGAGAAGCCACGGGAGCATCTTGCTGGGATATTAATTTGACTGCAAGTATTCTTGGAGTGTGGGAAGTATTTTTACTGGAAAGTAATTAAAAACTATTTTCATATTAAAACAGACTGATCTTATGTAAAGTAAAATGCAAAGCTCATATGAATTTTACAGATTAAACAGAAGTTCTGAGATTGTAAAAGTCCACTTCCAGTCACCACCCGAGATTTCCAGACCTTCTTTTCCTCTGCTATTAGGTAGAAAGCTTTGAGAAGCACTAGCATGTTGAGATCAGCGTAACCTTCTCAATTTAGTGTCTACCTCTCCTGGTCCTAATTTACCTATGCTCCTCCTGGTCTCTCCTTATTTCCTGGAAGCAGGGAGCTCCACTGGCTGCTTTTAAACTCAATACTTGCATTCTCAACTCTGTTTCATGCCACAGTCACCCTTTCCAAATGACCTCTGTTCTCCTTTTCCTTATCTTACCTTGAGTAGCCTTTGGAATCCACATCAACAAATGGATTATAAACTAGACAAGAGTCACTCCCTAGCTCAAAACCCTTACAAAGCTCATATCTAGCTGTGGGATGAGTCCTGGCTCCTTCACATGGCACACTGGCTCTTGGCTGATCTGGTTTCTACCTGATCTGATGCGTTAGCCTCAACTCTTCTTGGGACGGTGTAGTGATCAGGAACCACTGGAATGCCCCCAAAGCACCGTGCTTACTCTCACCTCTGTCTTAGTCCTCTTCATTCCCCTTTCCTTCTCATCCTATTCATTAAGATGCAGCTCAGGCATAATTTTCTTCTTGGCCATCTTGCCTGAGATACCCTAGCCCCCTGAGCAGAGCTGCATCTTGACATTAATCTTTCTTACCACTTTCTCTGGTCACCAGATTGTGGGGTCCTTACATGCAAGAACTAATCACCTTTGTTATTCGTGCTATTTCTTGAATAAGTTAATTAGTGGACAAATAAGAGATATCAGGAGACTCAGGATTTACTACCTGTCCACATGACTTTGGGCAAGTTGCTTTACCTTTCTAAGCCTGTGTATTATTTTTTAGTCAAATCTGTTTCATGCACACAATTTTTTTATTATATTTTAAGTTCTAGGGTACATGTGCATAACATGCAGGTTTGTTACATATGTATACTTGTGCCATGTTGGCGTGCTGCACCCATCAACTCGTCAGCACCCGTCAATTCGTCATTTACATCAGGTATAACTCACAGTACAATCCCTCCCCGCTCCCTCCTCCCCATGATAGGCCCCGGTGTATGATGTTCCCCTTCCCGAGTCCAGGTGATCTCATTGTTCAGTTCCCACCTATGAGTGAGAACATGTGGTGTTTGGTTTTCTGTTCTTGTGATAGTTTGCTGAGAATGATGGTTTCCAGCTGCATCCATGTCCCTACAAAGGACACAAACTCATCCTTTTTTATGGCTGCATAGTATTCCATGGTGTATATGTGCCACATTTTCTTAATCCAGTCTGTCACTGATGGACATTTGGGTTGATTCCAAGTCTTTGCTATTGTGAATAGTGCCACAATAAACTTACGTGTGCATGTGTCTTTACAGCAGCATGATTTATAATCCTTTGGGTATATGCACACAATTTTAAAAAATCTCTATTTTGCCTAAGGGCCCCTGGAAGTATCAATGGTTGCATAGATTGGAACTGAAGACTGGGTCTGGGACTGAGGCTACAAATAAGGAACTGGAGTCAGTGGATGAGTAGGACCAAGGAGTAGGACCTGCCTCCTCCCCAGGAAGACACAGCTTGCACAGAAAAGCATCCATATACTTGGGTTTGGTGTAGGAACCCTGGGTAAAAGTCCACAGAGAAACTATTTGAATTTGGGGTTAGACACACATTTTTATTCATATTATTCTGTCCCTACCTGCAGGAAAGTTACTATGTTTTTAAATTCCAAGAGCTCTTATTTGCTGAAAGTTATCTTTACAAGCACTCTGTTCTTGTTATATGGATGTAAAATCTTCTCTTATCTCTCTTAATAATGTTGCTTACAAACATAATTAATATTTGTTTTGTTCTCTGCCTTGTCTCTATTTCCTGTAAATTTCTTTTGATCTCTTCCATTTAGGTTAGTGGTTTTCCTTAAGTGCCAAGAATATAAACCATTTATATTTATATTTATACATATTTAAGAATGAAGGACCAGAAGCTAATTGAGAAACCCATGTGCCTAGTGGAACTGTTGGGTGGCAGACCTCACCAAATCACAATCTGGCAGCTGATTTGATAGAGGCCCCATGTCAGCATAGGTCGGTCATGAGTCAGGTGCTGTTCTTTTCACCTTCATGCTCAGTATTCCTGGGTTAGTCCTCCTCTTTTCATTGGAGTTGTGTTTCTGTGATCCCCTGTCCTTCTAATTACCTGTCTGAGGTGAGGTAAACAAAGTAGAGAAGGGATTGGGAAGAGGGCTTTCAAAATTTCACTTAACCTTCTTGTCTTTGGTAGAGTATCTCACTGCTGCTCTCTACCTTACCTGATGCCTCTAAGGCCAGAGCCATTCTAGAACAATCTAGCCACAGTGCAAACTGATTATCTTTTGCTTGGATATGGGGTAGGTCAGTTGCTTAGTATCACTGGATGAGAGGATGGAGGTTTCTACATTCTCCATATAAGGACTTACTATCAGTCCCCTTATTTTAGGCCACCATTTTCTGAAATACCCAGTGCCTTCAGTTACTGAGCCTTTCCAGTTCTTCGGCGCTTTAAACCTTGCTTCTTGTTGGTTTCCACGCCCATCTACCACCATCCAATTAAACTTCATATTTATCCCCTGTGATAAGCTATCTCCAATAGCATTCTCTTTGTCCTGCTGGATATATGTCTTGAAAACTAATTTTACTGGCATTTTAGTGAGGTTTTATGGGAAGTGGGCAAAGACAGAGTTAAATGTACATTCTGCCATGTTGAACCAGAAGTTGGGCTAATTTTCTATAGTTAAACTTCCATTATTACTTTACAAATACTTTTTCGGATTCAGTTAGTATACTCACTGTGCAACAGGGTGTCCAGGGTACTAAAAGTATACCAGTGACCACCACAGGCACTGTTCTTTCCTCACAGTGCTTACTGTCTAGTGGTGGAGACAGAGAATTAAACAAGAAATTTACAAATAAGAGGGGTGCTATGAAAGGCCTAATACATTCAAGGTTTTGTGAAAGAAAGAACATCTCATCTAAGATGGTTTGGATAAGTAGTGATTATTTAGGCAAAGAGGTGGAGGAAGATATTCCAGGCAGAAGAACAACAAATTTTAGGGTTTGAAAGTAAGAGAGTAAAGGCATATATGAAGAATAAAAATAAACTCAAAATTACTACAGAAAGCATTCCAGAGGGTAAGGTATGAAAAATGGGCTGGAGAGATGAGAAGGGACTAGATCCCACTGGGCCTCACAAGCCCTGATATTGGATTTTATTCTGAGGGTGTCAGGAAACCACCAAACGCTGTAAGTACAAAAGGGACTAAATCATTTGTGCTTTTGGAGGCATGTCTAACTGTTTTTTCTTCCTCCCAGTTTCATCCTTGTTACTTCATACACGCTGAGTCTGTATTGTGAGGTGCATATAATTTCAATGATGGTTACATGGTTCTTGCTTACTGTTCTTGATTACTTTTGCCTCGAATTCCATTTTACCAGATATCAAAATTCATACTTTCCTTCTTAGACTCCTACTATCCAGATGTTGGCATGTCTCCCAGGTTTCCTGTAATACTTTCTCTTTATCTCTTCCTACTTCTTTCTGTTAGAGATCCTAGTATTTCAGCACCCTAATTTGTTACTGGGCTGTATCCTGTTGTTTTTCTGCCTATGGTGTTCCTTGTGTCAACTGTTACTTTTTTTTGTAATTAAAGTCGCTAATCTTTTCTTTCTTTTGATTTCCTGTTCCTTACTCATATTACTTACATAATCCCTTGTCTCTTTGGAGATATTTATTATACTTTTTTAAAAATCTTGATCTGTTACAATAGATCTGCTCCATGAAGTATAAGCTGCTCAGCCTGTTATCTTTCTAGTGGTTGACTTCTTACGGTCCTCAGTCTTTGGGCTATAAACTCTGGTTCCTTTAGGGACAACAGCTACTGTGCCTGGTTATCTATACTAACAAAGAAACTCAAATCCCACTCCTAAAGAAGGACAGGGTAAGCTCCAAGACATGGTGCTTCAGGTCTCACACAATGATAGCCCATCACCCCAATTCTGTGTCCTCTATCAGGCCACAGCTTTAGTCAGGATCCTCCTTTAAATGCTCTGAAAAAAGTAACTCAGAAAGGAAATAATCTCTATAGATAAGTTTTTCAATCCCTACTGGCAACCCATTAATGGGTCACACAGTCAATTTAGTGAGTCAGCCAGCATTAAAGAGAGAATAGCATAGCGTAGCACAGGTTGAAATAGATAAGAGGGCATCCCACCAGTAAGCACACTGTTTTATGAAACTTTCATGTATATGTACTGAGTCATCACATAAAATGTACTTATTATTGCAAGCGATGGTCAAAATCAGTTTGAAGAACAGTTTTTGGCTGTGATCCACCAATGCAGAGGGTCTGTGGGTGAGTGGGTGTGGAGGAGGTAGAGGGGTGAATGCTCTGGGCCAGTCAGCTAGTCAATTGATTCTTCTCATCAGCTCTTTACCCCACAGGGCTTGAGCGTTGCTCTGCTCTTCCGCACCTCACACCTACCATCTATTGATGCTGCTAACTCCTTTTCCAACATGGAACAGGCAATTATCCCTCAGAGGTTACGTGGGCAAGTGCAGAACTAAGCTTTCCCTCAACCTGTCCTCCGTCCATACACCTGGTACCCCCTGTGCCGGGTTGGTTGCACCATGTATTTAGTCAACCAAAGGGCTCCCCACAGTTTCTATCTGAGTCCTCCAGATCCAGTCTTCCTTCTCACTTTTGCTATTCTTCCAGGTTGATTGTGTGGGAGGGGGCCGGGAGCCCAGGCTTGCTTTCATCTTTCAGAAGCAGAAACCTTAACTGCAATCCAGTTTTGAGCTGTGGTGGTCCCGTGCTGAGCTCCTTAGTGTCCCATATCCTTAGGGTCCCATGCTTCCGGCAGCCTTCAGCTCTCTCCGCCCCACCCAGCCCTTCCCTCAGCACATCCTCGTGCTGGGTTTCTCTCCTTTCCTCCATGCACTGTTTTGACTTCTGCCTTTGCCCGTGACTATTAGAAACCTCAGGCCCCAGCCAACAGGAACATTTATAGCTAAACAATTACATTGTTGAAACCCTGACGAGTCCACTCTGGTTAATGGCTCTGAAAATGTAGGAGAGGTGTGAATGACTAAATCTATGAGGCTCCATATTGTGGGCCTATAAAGACAGACTTGTAGAACCTGGTATTTGATGGAAATTTCTCGTTTTTTCCCCCTGTATTGTTCTAAATGCGACTCTCGCTCAACATGGATTCATTACCTAGAGAATGGCTTGGATATCTGGATAATCATCTTTTAAATAGTTTCTTTTTTTTCCCTTTCCTCTTGATATTTTTGGAACTCAACCAACAACAATGCAACAATGCAACAGGCAGGCAACTGACTGAGAAAAAAAGCAAACAGTGCTGGGTTACATTAGGAAATTATCATGTATTAGATGCAGGTGGGATTCCTCGACTTCCCGGCCTGGTGGAAAGCTTTTAATAAAGCAGCATGAGGAAGGAGTGCTTTTGAAGAGGTGGTGTCATGGAATCTGGTGGGGGGAAAGAGAAGGTTGGAGGGCTCAGTGATCAAAGATCAAACCCTGTGGTTTGGACAGGTACATGATGGGCAAACAAGCCATGGGTAACTTGAAGAATGGGGCCGTCGCCTTACCGTGGTATCATATTATTGGTCACAATTCTCTGCTCCCTTGTAGTAGCATTATACCTGCACACCCTTGCCATGACCTTGCATGACCTTGCCATGACAGGTGGACTTTAGGCTTCTCCTTGACTTTAGGATTCTCCTTGGCTTTAGGCTTGACCAAGCGAATCACTTCAACCAATGGGAGACTAGTGGATGTGATGTCAGATTATGCTCACCCTCTTGTGCTCCTGCCTTTTTTCATGAGAAGAAAACACCTGACGCAAGTGCTTATCCAGAGACGATGAGAGACACGTGGAGGAGCTCTAAATCCAATCCACAGGTTGGAGGCAACCTCAGCTCAGCTGAAGCTCAGCCTACATCAGCAGCCAAACCCCTCCCACTCACAGATGTAAGAGGGGAAAAAAAGCCTTTTGTTGCTTTCCACTGAGATTGTTTTTGTGTGTGGTTGTTTGCAATGCAGCACACCTGACTGATGCATTCCCTGAACAGGGTTGCCCTGGGACAAATGGGGGAGACATACACTTCTGTTTTCTAAGAGGTTGATGCCTAAGAAGTGGAGGTGGTTTCAGTACCCAGGAAAAAAATCTAAACTGTTGCTTTCTGTGGGAAGATGTTGGCAAAGAATACACATTTGTAGTTTATAAGATGAATAAAACCTAATATACATTGTGATGGTTGTAGTAAATAATAATGTATTATATACTTGAAATTTGCCAAGAGAGTAGATCTTAAGTATTAATACACACATGCAAACACACACACACACACAAAGGTGAGGGATATGTTAATTGGCTTGATTGTGGTCGTTTCACAGTGTATTCATTTGTCAAAACATCACATTGTACACCTTGAATATATACACTTTTTGTGAATTCTACCTCAATAAAGCTGGGGAAAAAATGACCAACCCAAAGGCATGCCATCCTCTCCAAGGTGTGAGTCTAGAGGGCAGAGCAGGAACGCAGCCTCCACATCTTGCTGAGGCTCGGCAAGGAGAATCGAGGTATGTGGTCTAGTGACAAGCAGGGAAACAGCATTTCGGAACACTGTTTATGGTGGGAGGTTGAAGTGAAAGCCACTGGCTGATCTGCATGCAATTGTGCCAAGAAAAAAGAAAAAATGTTTTGGGCACTTTCATAGTCATGGCTTGGTTAAGAGTGAGCAGGAAGTCCACTTGGCCTCTGCTGGCAGGGCTTCTCAACACTGGAAGTTTTAGTGATTTGATTTGACAGGTACCAGGGGTCCATCTTCAATACTGAGCACTGTGCTAAACAAATAGATGTCCAAGAAATCAACTTGTGATTGATAGATTATCAGGATATACCTCATTGATATACCTCATCACAGCACCACCATTAATGAATTACATGACCCCAGGATAACAGCTTAACCTCTCCGTTCCCTCACATGGAATGAGCATGATACCATTTGATGTCCTTGGCCTCTATAACTGTTCAAAAAGGGTAAGATGAAATGAAGGTGAAAAAAGTCTGCAGTGGGCCAGAAGTGACAGGTTAGTCTTCTTTCCCCACAGGTGCTGCTATTTTGGGTGTTTTGTACTTGTGGAGCAGAAGGAATGCTGAAGCAGGAATGCAGGTGATTCAAGACTAAGCTCGGCCTTGAAGGGGTCACCACTAGATATTTTCCCTTACAGTCTCTGCAGGACAATAGACCAAGGAGGTAGTGGTTATATTGCTCTGTACTTTTACTGCTCTAACTTATAAGGCCAAGTTAAGTTCCTGGATTAAGAAATCAAGCTTTCTATTGCGCCCTAAATTGAATGGTGGGAGTCCTGATTTAACCAATCATTGTTTTGTAAAGGCAGATCCTCAGCTGGCTGTATTGTAGGACTACAGCCAGCAACATCTCTGATCCACGGGCCATCTGACTCTTCTGAAAGATCCCCAGTGGCCTGGTGTTATGGTTTGAATTGTATCCACCCCCAGCTCCAATGCATATGTAGAAGTCCTAACCCTCAGTACATAGAATGTGACCTTATTTGGAGCTAGGGTCTTCACAGACATGATCAAGTTAAAATGAGGTAATTAGGATGATCCCTAATCCAATACAGCTGCTGTCCTTATAAAGTGGGAAATGTGGAGACAGTTATTCACTTAGAGAGAACACCATGTGAGGATGAAGGCAGAGATCAGGTGACGCTTCTGTAAATCAAAGAGCACCAAAGATTGGAGTGAGTTGGCTGAAGGCAAGAAGCAAACGAACAAAGAACACCAAAGATTGTCCACAAATCACCAGAAGCTGGGAGAGAGGCCTGGAGCCGATTCTTTCTCGGTAAGGAACCAAATCTGCCAACACTTTGCTTTTGGACTTCTGATCTCCAGAACTGAGATGATAATTCTATTGTTCAAGCCACTCAGTTTGTGGCACTTCATTAGAGCAGACTTAGCAACCTAATACATATGGAATCTCTGTTTATGAAAAAGCTGGTTCTTTGTATGAATAGCAGAGGCTTATACAACACTTACAATTTAGCAGGCACTGTCCTAGGCACTTATATTAATTCCTTTATTCCTCATAAGAATCCTAGAAACTAGCAGCTCATAGTATCCTCATTTTGCACATGAGGAAACTGAGGCACAAAGGGATTCAATAATCTGCCCGAAGTTACCATGTCACTGTGTGACAGAATCAGAAACCTTTCATGCTTGTGATGTGGGGCACTTCTCATGGCATCAGCTTGTTCTTACGAAAAGCTGAAATCTGCTGCCTTGGAATAACAGGAGCAACTTTATTTTCTACTCTATAGGATGGCCTCTCTGCTGCGTTTATGCTATGGCTTCTGGAGACTTTACCCTCTCAGGCACTCTCCACTGAGTACCTCCTACTTTGTCAACATCATTATTAATTACCTCAGTGATCCAGAACAAAGGCAGGTCCCCAGATGTGGTCTGATTCAAATGGAAAATGGTCTAAATATTATAGTGATCCCTAATCATTTTATTGTTTTTATTCCCCCAGCATTTTAGGGCTTTTGTGTGTATGTATGTATGTGCATGTGTGTATATGTGCCTGTTGGTATTTGTATTATATTCCAATATTTTAAAACTTGGTTTGCCCGTGGTTCTTTATTTTTGTTAAGCTTAATTGTTTTCTACCTCTTTCTCTCTGTCTCTAAAATGCTGAATCACGCTCAGCTCCAAAGGCCATGACTTATTCCTGGCTTGGTCTGACCAAGATGAGCTCTATTACATCTCCTTCTCTGTGACCTTCCTCGGGTGATGCAGCAAGTCCAAAATTCCAGTCTACTCACCTTCCATGAGGTCTTGGAAGATCCTCCCTTACGAGAAATGTTCTCCAGCCTGGGAGAGAAAGGAAGGCTAAATCAGTGTTCTTAGCAGTTACCCTAGGACTCTGGGATTCTTTATACATCTTTGTCTCTGCGCCCCTATCTACTAGAAATACCGAGTCCCAAAGACATCTCAAATCTCCTTCTTTTCCATGGTGGGTGACTTTTGTCTTCTTGAAGGCATTTGGGCTTTTCTGCTGCCCCCGAGCCATGTCTCTCTGACCATAGTCAGAAGTTACTGCTTCTGTTTTTGCTGACGTGGGGCATGTCTTTGTTTCTAGTGATTTTATCACTCTCTAACAAGCTCTGATAAAGTTTCATCTGCCTTTTAAGTTTATTTGCAGCCCTCTCTCTTGTGAAACTTAGAATCCATTTTCCTGGGGCTAGATGGAAGCACATAGGCTTACACTTAGAAACAGTCCTTCCTGCGAGTAGCGGGCCACTCTCCTACCCAAAGTTCAGACACTCCATCAGAGCCAACATTCTTTTCATCACTTCTGGGAAGCCCAGTGGGTTCTGATATGGACATTGTCAGTTGCTTTCTAGCATCAATTCTTTCTTACTTCCTCATGGAACCCAGATTTGCTTTGAATACTCAACCCTTATACCCAGTGTAGCCCAGTAACTCAAGAAAGGTTCATCAAATCTCTCAGAGGTGAGTCTGGATGCATCCAGGCCATCTCCCTTGCTGGTCAGGGCTTAAGACAATTCATGCTTGATAGTTCCCCGGCAACTATTGGTACAGTGGTGGGCATGGGAACTCATGGGTCAAATAAGACTGAAGGGAAGGATTTTTATTCTATGGTTGGAAGAGTTTTTGTCTCTTGCTCACTGAACATGAACAAGAAAAAATATAGCTCTAGATGCTGTTGACAGTCAATTTGCAACCATGAAGAAAGCCAGCCTGGTACAACACCAGCACATGCAGAAGGGCCAAGCTGGGAACATTTCAGAGCAACAGAGCCCAGGCTATGATGTGCCTAGACTTTCTGCTATGTGGAGTAATACATTTTTTTTTATTGTTTACACCTCTGTGGGTCTAACACATCTTAATTGACACAGAACCTTAAAGAAAATAAGAATCCTGTGGTCTTGCCAGGTACAGTAGAGCTTCTGAGGTAGGTTTGCATGGGGAAAACTCAGATTTTCAATGTTGAAATATTGTCTGTATTTGTATAATGCAACTAAAATGTTTACTTCTTATTGATTAGTTTAAAAAAAAAAAAAAAACCCAGGACGGAGATGCTCACTGCATCCTCAAATGACTCTTCTCTACTGATCAATATTTTATTCCAGATATTTTGTCTGAATATTCTGCCTGTCTTGACTAAAGAGTAGAAATGGTCACATGGCAAACTGAACATATCTTATAAGTAATACATAACTATGAGAACCTTTAAAATCCCTCAAAAACCTGCTCTTGATTTTGTAAAATTGTCTAAATTACATTGGAAAAGGGAAATATTTAGTTTTGGGGGGACTGCATATATGACTAAAACAGAAAAAGAAAAATAGATCATGGCCTTTCATTTCTAGATGACTGCTCTTAGGAAAAGTATTTCATGTCTTCCTCACAAAAAGTGTAAATCTTCTTTGTAGTATGTCACATCTCTGTTGACTTGGAGAATGAGGGGCTTTATGCTATAAAATGATTATTTCCAACATTTCTAATCAAATAGCTTATAAGGAAATGAGTTGTATATGGTCCAAACGGGGTTGATGCAGAATTGGTTCTTGGCTTCGTGGTAGGTCAGATGAGTTTTCAAGTTTTAGACGTTCAGTCTCTTTTTCTTTTGTGACAGCTTTATTTTAATGCCTAAGGACTGGTAGCCTGGGGTTTCCTCAATTCTTGGGTAATATAAAGCTTCATCAGTATTTTTGACCTGGGCCTGGAGTCATTTGCTTTTGTAAAGCGAAGAAGGGCTAATTCTTGTAAAGAATAAACTTTTCTGGTTTTATTTCAAGTAATCAAAGTATAACTTCTAGGTTTTATTTTAGCAAAATTTATGTATCTGTGGAGAGTGTGCGTGTATGTGTGTGTCTAAGTACACGCATGCATGAGCTTTTTATAAACCGGTAACAACCAGGAGATGTGGTAACATAGAATGGACCATGCATTCTTTTCTTGAGGGAGAGATAAATCATTCTTCTCAGGTGGAATCTTTTATTTATGCTTTCGGATTCCATTTTATCAAGAAAGCTTTGGTTTTCCTTTTTGGCTTTGTCTAAGCTGTTCTTTAGCAAGTAATTGAAATCAAGCTGACATTTATTAGTGAGGACATGGTCCACTCCAATCTCATACTCACAGTCTAGCCGCTGCCGTACAAATTTTGCTCTGGACTTTCCTATTTGTGACTACGTGTGTGTAATGGCAATGGTGTATGGTTGCAGATTTACTGTCTCTAAGTCAATGGAATGAAATCACTGTGCACTCCCATGACATAAGAGTTATCAGGGGTTTTTATTTTGTCATTAAAAGAATGACAACTTAAAATCTGAGCAATTAGATAGGGTTATCATAGGAATACAAGATTTTTAGTAATGGGTCCTATGTTGAGAATGTTCCTATTTTCTAAGACATTTCCACACTCTTAACACTTTTTGCTCACAATAATCCTGGAAGTCAGCAAAGCACACACCATTATCCCTGCCTTACAGTTGAACCACACAACTCAGGGAAGCAAAGCAGTTTTCCCAAGGTCACTCAGTGAAAATGTGGCCAGTCTTGGGACTTACATTCATAGCTTCTGGGTTCTACTCTCTTTCTACCACAGAGAGAACCAAAGGTGGAAACAGTACTCTGAGATCATGTCCAGAATATTTCCTCTGTTGTTCTTGACATTGACATTTAAATATATTCCATTGAGATTTTGAATAACTCCCTTTGTTGGAAAACGATATATTTATTTGGGTCCCTTGGCTGGTGTGCTGGTTAAATCATTTGTGGTGTTAAATGCTTCTTAGGACAAGGGTGGAGATGGTTCTAGAAAGACCTAGCCACACATTCCTATTTTTTTTTTTTTTTTTTTTTTTTTTTTGAGACGGAGTCTCGCGCTGTCGCCCGGGCTGGAGTGCAGTGGCCGGATCTCAGCTCACTGCAAGCTCCGCCTCCCGGGTTTGCGCCATTCTCCTGCCTCAGCCTCCCGAGTAGCTGGGACTACAGGCGCCCGCCACCTCGCCCAGCTAGTTTTTTGTATTTTTTAGTAGAGACGGGGTTTCACTGTGTTAGCCAAGATGGTCTCGATCTCCAGACCTCATGATCCGCCCGTCTCGGCCTCCCAAAGTGCTGGGATTACAGGCTTGAGCCACCGTGCCCGGCACATTCCTATCTTTCTTAAAGGCCCAGAAATTCATATTCCTTGGGGATGGAACCTATTAGGTTCAGGTGTTGAAAGACCCTGCCGGTGGTGTTAGCTCCCCTAATGGAAGACTTGAAAAATTTTAATGATCTTTCTGCATCTAAGAGATACTATTTTGTCCTGATAGTCATATCTCCTGGAATTCCCTTTGTGATTTCAAGAACTCGCTGAGTTAACCATTTTTTGAGTGTCTATTTCAGGCTACAGGGCTCAGTCCTCCCTTTGGTGATCTCACTATGTTTTCTTGTTTGCAGGAACTGTATTTGGGAGCAAACAGTCGATTTTGCTAAGATAAGTGATAGACTAAAGACACTGAAACATGGTTTTTCTACTTGAGTTACTCTGCTCTTACAGAATATCCCATTGAGTGAATGCTGGACGCAGATGGTTCCTTTTAAACCTGAATCAATATGTTCCAGAAGTTGTGCTATTAACGTTTGAAATCTGTAAAGCAGAATACTTAAAGGCTGCTGCTTTAAATTGGGGAAACAGTATCTTTTGGTCTTGAGTGCCATTTTTGTTTAACTCTGAAGAGTACCCCCTTGGTGGCTGACTGCTCGCTATCCTCAGCTCCTGCTCATTTCTCTTTCTCTCTGTCTTTGGTTGCCTGCCTTCTCTGTACCTTAGATACCCAAGAAGTCCCTTCCAGGGCTGTGTAACTTGCTACCTTTCTTGTGTTCCTCTCTCTACTTGGCATTCCGCACCTCTTCATCCTGGTATTCCTGTTGTCCTCTTTGTCTACCTCATATCCATGGCTCAACTTGAGGGCAACAACAGTAACAACAATTTATTGAGCCCCCTTGTAATTGAAGTCCATGCATTTTGGTAATTGGCCCAGCGTTGCCAATTAGAAAGTGGCCAGTTAGAAAGCTAGAAAGTGTACTATTTGAACCCAGACTACCTGCTTTCCAATTTGCCATGGTGACTTCTCAAACTTTATACTGCCTATGCCCATCAATGATGAGCACCTCCGGGCTGCCATGGGGGTCCCCAGGAAGCAGGCCTGAGATAAACTCTGTCAATTCACATAGCCACAGAAGATTGGATCCAGGCAGGATTTTGGATGTCATCTAACCCAATTCCATCATTTAACAGATGGAAAAACTGAGGTGGGAGAATCCAGAGGGCTGGTGAGTTAAGGCGGCATGGCAGAGTAGAATGAACATGAAATTTCATGATAGTCCAGGGTTCCAATCCAAACTGGTAATAAGTCAACGGGCCTTGACCAACTCAATCTCTTTGAGCATCAGTTTCATTTGGTATGAAATGAAAATCATAACACCTAAAAATTATGTGTGTATAGTGCCTACCTGTGGTGGGTTTTAAGAACTGATGCCTGTTATATTATGACAACCAGTCTAGTAGCCACCTTGCTTGGATCCTGGGAGGGGCCCTACTGAGCTGGAGGGCAGCATGTCAGCCTGTGCCAGGCAGGGGAAGGAAAGAGGTAGCTCATGTGCCCCTTGTCCTCTTATCTGTTGACACTCAATCCATAAATGATCTTGTCCCATTCCAATGGTTTGCTGTATTTGTCAGAGCTTGGTCAGGGAAACAAGCTACACGAAGTATTATGAGCAGTAATATTTTAATTCAGAGAAGTAGAGTCTTACAATACTGTTGGAAGGGCTGGGAGCTAGGGTAGGGGGAACTCAAGCTGCTGACCTCAGCTGCATGTAGCACTGAAATGGGTCATTCTCAAATGCCTGCCCTGAAGTCACTGTAATTTCAAGAGTCTATAGGAAGCCAGTGCCACTGGCCTATAGCTCCAGGACAGGCGATTCACTGGGCTTGCCTGGAAACCTCTGCATCTACCAACTAACCACAGGTATGCCAGGAACCGATGCTGGAGAACACTGGTTCCAAATCTTGTGCAAGGGCTCTTAGAGGCTGACTCTAACTCACAGCTACACTGGGAAGATTTCTGGGAAATGTGTTTCCAGGTCCTCCCCTGTGATGCAGAGAGAATGTGGCAGGAGGTGGTATTGATGCCAAGTTATCAGCCCACAAACAAACATGAGCTTTATTCCTTTTGAAAACATTTTTTCATTCTTCACTACATGCAATAAACACTGTTACAGTGCCCAAGACTGTGTGAGACCTGGTCTCTATGATTGTCACAAATACAATAAAGACTACAGACATGAATGGGAGTGAGAAATGGAATGTGGTACTCTTTATTCTCTTTTAAAACTTGCCCTTTTATCAGGAATATTGGCCTGAAATTATTTTATTGTTGTGTCTCTGCCAGGTTTTGGTAACAGGATGATGCTGGTCTCATAAAATGAGTTAGGGAGGAGTTTCTCTTTTTCTGTTGTTTGGAATAGTTTCAGAAGGAATGGTACCAGCTCCTCTTTGTACCTCTGTGGCTCACCGGCTGTGAGTCCATCTGGTCCTGGGCTTTTTTTGGTTCATAGGCTATTAATTACTGCCTCAATTTTAGAACTTGTTCATTGGTCTATTCAGGGATTCGACTTCTTCCTGGTTTAGTCTTGGGAAGGGTGTATGTATCCAGAAATTTATCCATTTCGTCTAGATTTTCTAGTTTATTTACATAGAGGTATTTATAGTATTGTCTGATAGTAGTTTGTATTTCTGTGGGATCAGTGGTGATGTTCCCCTTATAATTTTTTTTTTTTTTTTTTTTGAGATGTGGTCTTGCTCTGTTGATGAGGCTAAAGTGCAGTGGCACGATCTTGGCTCACTGCAACCTCCACCTCCTGGGTTCAAGCGATTCTCCTGCCTCAGCCTCCCAAGTAGCTGGGATTACAGGTGTGCACCACCACCCCTGGCTAATTTTTGTATTTTTAGTAGAGATGGGGTTTCATCACATTGGTCAGGCTGGTCTCAAACTCCTGACCTCGTGATCTGCCCGCCTCAGCCTCCCTATCATTTTTTGTTGTGTCCATTTGATTTTTCTCTCTTTTTTCTTTATTAGTCTGGCTAGCAGTCTGTCTATTTTGTTAATCTTTCAAAAAAAAAAAAAAAAAAACAGCTCCTGGATTCATTGAGTTTTTGAAGGGTTTTCGTTTCTCTATCTCCTTCAGTTCAGCTCTGGTCTTAGTTATTTCTTGCCTTCTGCTAACTTTTGAATTTGTTTGCTCTTGCTTCTCTAGTTCCTTTAATTGTGATGTTAGGATGTTGATTTTAGATCTTTCCTGCTTTCTGCTGTGGGCATTTGGTGCTATAAATTTCCCTCTAAACACTGCTTTAGCTGTGTCACAGAGATTCTGGTACATTGTGTCTTTGTTCTCATTGGTTTTAAAGAAATTATTTATTTCTGCCTTTATTTCGTTATTTACCCAGTAGTCATTCAGGAGCAGGTTGTTCAGTTTCCATGTAGTTGTGCAGTTTTGAGTGAGTTTCTTAATCCTGAGCTCTAATTTGATTGCACTGTGGTCTGAGAGACTGTTATGATTTCCCTTCTTTTGCATTTGCTGAGGATTGTTTTACTTCCAATTATGTGGTCAGTTTTAGAACAAGAGCAGTGTGGTGCTGAGAAGAAAGTATATTCTGTTGATTTGGGCTGGAGAGTTCTGTAGATATCTGTTATGTCCTCCTGTTCCAGAGCTGAGTTCAGATCCTGAATATCCTTGTTAATTTTCTGTCCCATTGATCTGTCTAATATTGACAGTGGGGTGTTAAAGTCTCCCACTATTGTTGTGTGGAAGTCTAAGTCTCTTTGTACGTCTCTAAGAACTTGCCGTATGAATCTGGGTGCTCCTGTATTGGGTGCATATATATTTAGGATAGTTAGCTCTTCTTGTTGCATTGATCCCTTTACCATTATGTAATGCCCTTCTTTGTCTTTTTTGATCTTTGTTGGTTTAAAGTGTTTTATCAGAGACTAGGATTGCAACTCCTGCTTTTTTTTTTCCTTTTTTTTTTTTTCCATTTGCTTGGTAAATCTTCCTCCATCCCTTTATTTTGAGCCTATGTGTGTGTGTTTGCATGTGAGATGGGTCTCCTGAATACAGCACACCAATGGGTCTTGACTCTTTATCAAACTTGCCAGTCTGTGTCTTTTAATTGGGGCATTGAGCCCATTTACGTTTAAGGTTAATATTGTTATGTATGGATTTGATACTGTCATTATGATGCTAGCTGGTTGTTTTGCCTGTTAGTTGATGCAGTTTCTTCGTAGTGTCAGTGGTCATTACAGTTGGGTACGTTTTTGCAGTGGCTGGTCCTGGTTTTTCCTTTCCATGTTTAGTGCTTCCTTCAGGAGCTCTTGTAAGGCAGGCCTGGTGGTGACAAAATCGCTCAGCCTTTGCTTGTCTGTAAAGGATTTTATTTCTCCTTCGCTTATGAAACTTAGTTTGTGAAAATCCTCCATAAAATACTGGCAAACCAAATCCAGCAGCACATTAAAAAGCTTATCCACCACGATCAACTCTGCTTCATCCCTGGGATGCAAGGCTGGTTCAACATACGCAAATCAATAAATGTAATCCACAACATAAACAGACCCACTGACAAAAACCACATGTTTATCTCAATAGATGCAGAAAAGGCCTTTGATAAAATTCAACACTCCTTCATGCTAAAAACTCTCAATAAACTAGGTATTGATGGAACGTATCTCAAAATAATAAGAGCTATTTATGACAGACCCACAGCCAATATCATACTGAATGGGCAAAAGCTGGAAGTTTTCCCCTTGAAAACTGGCACAAGACAAGGATGCCCTCTCTCACCACTCCTATTCAACATAGTATTGGAAGTTCTGGCCAGGGCATTCAGGCAAGAGAAAGAAAAAGTTATTCAAATAGAAATAGAGGAAGTCAAATTGTCCCTGTCTGCAGATGCCAACCAAATGCCCATCGATGATATACTGGATAAAGAAAATGTGGCACATATACACCATGGAATACTATCCAGCCATAAAAAGGATGAGTTCATGTCCTTTGCAGGGACATAAATGAAAGTGGAAACCATCATTCTCAGCAAACTAACACAGGGACAGAAAACCAAACACTGCATGTTCTCACTCATAAGTGGGAGTTGAACAATGAAAACACATGGACACAGGGAGGGGAACATCACACACCAGGGCCTGTCAGGGGGTGGGGGTCAAGGGGAGGGATAGCATTAGGAGAAATACCTAATGTAGATGATAGGTTGATGGGTGCAGCAAACCACATGGCACGTGTATACATATGGAACAAACCTGCATGCTCTGCACATGTATCCCACAACTTAAAGTATAATTTTTAAAAATGCTCTTTTGTACAAAAGTAGGGAAATAAAAATGAAAGAGAAGGAAATCAACGGTGGCCTCACTTTTATCTACATGTCCCCGAAGCACACAACCTCTCACCATAAAGTTAATTTTTTAAAAAATTAGTCATTCCAGTGACCTTATGAAGCCTAACATGAGTTTCAAATATTGGCTAAGAGTAGGAGCTATATTCTGACATAAACAGAGACACTCTTAATAATTCCCAAAATGTCTGATGTAGTGAAGTACTTTCAGAGAATTAATACAATTAAGAAAAATAGCATTCCTTTTAAGAGGGATGATTAGGGCAATAGGAGAAATAATTCTTGAAAGTTGAGACATGTGTCCTGGTTCTTACCTCTGACCATTTCTTTTTTCTACTCTCTTTCTTCATTTTCTTGTTCTCCAGTTCTCTTTTCTGTCCTCTTCCTACTTGTGCCATTTGCTCTTCCCTTTCTAACAGACTTGGCCATAGCCAGTGATGGTCACCCCCCACCCGGGAATGCTGATTGTGTGACTAAATCATTTGCGGATCACATGATTAACTGACTGGAGCTGACTGATTAGTCCGCTAGGTCTCAGAATGTGTCCTCCCTGAACCCCTCCTCCATCCCACATACATCTTCGTCACTGGATTTCAAATACAGATAGTGCACAGGAAGAGATAGGAGCCATATTTTTTCCAGTATCTTCTCCACCCCCACCCCAAACTCATCATTCTACCCAATGGCAAAGAAATGAGATAATTAGAATTCTTCTTTCATTAGAAAATGTGCAAGATGAGACCCAAGAGGTGGAACACGCCAGATGTTGTGGAGAGCATGACTGCTCAGTCCCTTTGGCCACATATGCTGAAGTCATGAAATTGGGAAATCTGACTCAGGAATCACCATCCAGTGTGGGAGCTGACGAAGCACCAAATGCTCTGGGACAACTGGTCAACCTGCCAGTCCCTGGAGCACAGGCCTGGTCTGAGGCTGCTCTCCGGCCGTGATCAGTCAGAGGGGAATGGGAGAGTTGGGACTCCTTCTGCACATTCTAGGAAACCCTGAAAGGTTCAGATTCAAGGTGAGCTGTGAGCTGGGAATACCTGCAGTTGCAAGGGAAGGTCTGTTGATATTTCTGATTCTTTCTGAGGGCCTGGAGTCTATCTCCAGGTGAATGGTAGAGTACCTTGGATGCATATGTCTGTTTTAGGTATCAGAGGAATAAGATAGGATGCTCCAATAGGTTTCAATGAGAGAGTGTGAGAAACCACATACTTCTGTGCTTTTTGCTACAGCTGTATCTTTTTAAAAATTAAGATGTGAGTGAGTCATCACTTTCTAAAAAAATGAACAAAGACATAAGAGGGAACAAGGTTTTAAATACAGGCTCTGGGCTCAGCGTGTTCCTCACTGAGCCCAATTCCAATCAATTCTTGGTCTGTCCTAAGCTGCTGTTCCAGGTCTAAGTGGTACATTTATCCCAATTTTAAAAAATAGATTCAGAAAGTTTGAGCTCTGTGCTACTTTTCTCCAGTCTTGACACAACTTGGAGAAGCAAATAGGATCCTCCTCCTCAGCTTTGCTTATCAGCTCTGGGACCCCTCCAAGTTTCCTTCACTCCCTGAATCCTAGAATGTCCTTTCAGGCTCAGATGGCGAGACATTCCTCAGACATGGGGTCCTCTAATCAATATCACCCAGGTGACCTGACTCTCAAATGAGTTTAGGTTGCAATCACTTGGGAAGCTTGTTCTAAATGCAGATTCCAGGCAGCCAGCCCCAAAGGTGTGGGTGGCCCCCGCAGGCACCTTTAGTGTGTTTCCAGGTGAGTCTGATAGAGTTGCTGAGATACACTGGTCTGCCTGGGACAGCTGCCTCAGGAACTTTTTTTTTTTGGCAGTGATGCTTCTGCACCACTTCCTCCTCTGGTTCCCCGCTCTCCCTGCCCGCCCCCCTCCCCCGAAGCAGGTGCAGACATTTGCTAACAGAGGTTCTTTGCTATATGTCATAGCATTTTACAACTAGCTTTCTGCAGAACACTTGAAAAAAAAGGAGTTCAACCTAAACATAGCCAAACAACTTTTACCAGAGCAGTAAAGTGATTTCCTCACTGGGCTCTGCTCTGAGGCAGATCTGAGGAGCTCTGTTCACTCTGGGCCCTTTTGCAAGTTTACCCTGGGCTCACCTTTGGCAAGATTCACCCTGCAAGAGACCTGGACCACCATGTGGGATCTGGTCTCCGTGGACTGTCATGCTGGCTTATTTCAGACTTGTGTCCCCAGGGGTGGGTGGGAGCTGGCTGAGGCCTCAGGCCAGCTGGGTAGCAGAGCCTCGTGCCCGGCTGGCCCTGTGCTGCCTGGTGGCCTTCTGAGCTCTGCAACATGGGTGGTCCTCGTGCTGGCAGAGCAGAAGGCTGTGGGAGTTCATGGCCCCCTCTGGGGGACATGACGAATGGCCTTGCTGACAAAACGTGGTCTGCTTTCCATCTCTGAGCTATGAACGGTTTCATTTTCAAAGCAAGAAAACAAACCACGGGAACCAGACACAACACACCCAGGCCACAAACGATACAGCCATTTTCTCGTCTCAAATAAGGGACCTGCAAAGGTAAAAGAAAAACGGCTTTGTTAGAATTCTTTGATGAAAAGCAAATACGGAAAACTCAATCGGAGGTTGTAATGAGACTTCCTTCGCCTTCCCTCACTGGTCCTTCTCCTGACCTGGTGGAGTCCCAGTCCTCTGTGGTGGGCCAGCCTACATGATAGTGACCTTCAGGGGCTTCCCACAGGCCACTGTGGAGGTGGGAGAGGCAGGGAGTAGGGGGAATTCAGGCAGGCAGGTTGGTGCTCTCAGCCCCTCTGCACCCCACCAGCCCCATTTCTATCTGATTCATTTAATACACTTCCATTAACATTTCTTTTGAAGGAAAGGTTCAGCATCTAAAGAACATTTGAAATATTCTAGTCTAGTCTGATCTCACATGCATGCTAATGAATGGTTCCAGTGAAGAAAGAAGGAGAAAAGAATAGTAATTTAACAAGAAGTGCATTGATTTCTGTGCCTCTCCTCTCTCTGATGTTGCCCACTGTTTCCCTTTAACATTTGTTCCTTTCTTTAGGGGTATGTGTGATAACTTAAGGCTGAGTTCTCGAGAGTGAGAAAGAACTAGCCAAAAATTTTGTCCCTGTATCTTGTGAATGACAGCACAAGCATGCCAGCTAACCAACATAAGTGAGTACCCTGCCTCAGCCTCTAGTGCTCGGCACATAGACCCGTATGCCACAACTAGCTCATGGATATAGAGGCTATCCTGTCTATGTTCCTATAGTAATATCGGAAATATAATACAAAAATTGGGGTAGCTGCCAGATTGATAATGTCTCACCCTCCTATGGCCCCGCCACTGAGTACTCCCCATTGGCCATGTGTGGCTTTGTTTCCCTAGCCATTGTTAATTGAGCCAAACTGGGCCAGTGGATTCTTTGTCCTGCTAGTGGCTAAAAGCATGGACTCAGGCTAAGCCAGGAGATGTAGTAAGAGGTTGGACAATAAGTAGTGTGGGGAGAGAGGATCATGAGTAAAGGTAGGGGTGCATAAATGAGTACAGAGTACACGGTGGACTGGAGGGAGCACTTGGAAAGAGGGGTGGGCCCCACCCAGCTGCATCAGGTTAAGGTATTTGGATTGTTCTTTTAGGCCTTTAGCAGCCATTAGGAGGTGCCTATGTGAAATCAAATCTAAAATTTACAGTGTTGACTCTAGTGGTCCAGTGAAGATGAATAAAGAGGGGTGAGGTGGCTAGGAGAGTCTGCCTCAAAATGGTTCATGTGTTCACATTTGGGAAACCTTTATGGAGTGGGTGCTTATTGTGTATCAAAGGAGAGGGGGAAAGGACTTAAACTATGGTGTCAGTGTGAGGAAGAAGCAGGAAGAGATTCACAATCCAGGCCCAATTAGTACCTCATGACCAATTTGATGTGGGTATGAGGGAGGGGCAAGAGTCAAGGGTTATTTAGTCCACAAAAGGACTGATAGGGCTTTGTAGGAAAAGAAGCTATTTGGGAGGTGGTGGGGATGTATATGGAAATGAGTTTTCTCCTTAAGAGTGGGATTGTTTTAACATTCAGAGGACTTTCAGGAGATGTAGTTCCAATGCACACCTTCTACAGAACTAATGTTAAAGCAAACAAGTATCTTACACCATGATATGAAATAATCAGAAAGTGTTAACAGGGAGGTCATCCAAGAAACAGGTTATTAGAAAGGAGTGTGATAGATTTGGGCAGGGACACAGATCTAAACCATCAAGTCAAATTGCAATCCCCCCAGTGTTGGAGGAGGGGCCTGATGGAGGTGATTGGATCCTGGGGGAAGATTTCCCCATTGCTGTCTCATGAGCGTGAGCAAGTTCTCATGAGATCTGGTTGTTTAAGTGGGTAGCACCTGCCCCATCTCCTCCTGTTCTGGCCATGTGAGACGTGTATGCTTCCTTTCACTTTCCTCCGTGATTGTAAGTTTCCTGAGGCCTCCCAGCCATGCTTCCTGTATAGCCTGAAGAACCATGAGCCAAATACACCTCTTTTCTTTATAAATTACCCAGCCTCAGGTATTTCTTTACAGCAGTGTGAGAAGGGACTAATAGTGTGTGTGATCCCAGTGCTAATGTGAAGCCCCCTTGGGAGCAGTTGTGCCTCTTACTGACTCCGAGCAAGGCAAGGACACAATCGCCTTCAGTGAGCATAGGCTGCTTTGCAGAACGTACATTCACATGTGGGCCCATGGAAAAATAGGGGTCAAACTGTTCTGGGGAAGAATGCTCAGAACAGATCTTATTTTCCACCAGTTCTTTCCCCTACTCCTATTCTTTTAGAACTTCCCTCAAAGATTTTCTTTCAAGCTTCTGAAATCTACACTTTCTTTCTCTCTCCCCCCTCTTTCATTTTCTCTTTCTATGTCCCTCTTTCTGTCTCTGTCTCTATTCTCTCTCTGACACTCTCTCTCTCTCTGTCACACACACATGTTGAAATATGGAAAACTCTGAGTTATTAGGATAGTTCTTCTGAATCACCTATTTCCTCATAGAAATGAAGGGAAGACATAGGGGTGGGGAATCAGAGCAGGGGCTTTTGTGTCAGGCAAACCTGGTGTTGACTTGTGAATCTGACATATGCCAGATGTGACCCTGGGTAAGGTACTGAACTTCTCTGAGCTTCAGTGTCTGTAATACTTCATAGGGCTATTTCAGTGTTGGAGGGAGTATACACACACACACACACACACGTGTTTATGTATACACACATATGTATACACACATATGTATACACACATATGCGCGTGTGTGTGTGTATATATGTATATACCGCCTCCAACATATGATATATGATATAGGGGTATGTTTATATATAATATCTAATGCTTAGTAGGCATTTGATAAATATAATTAAATTAGTTCTGTGTTTCTATACACTGAAGGTTTTCCTCCTTCATTGCTCATCGTCGTAAATAATGGTCCCAGCATATCTTCCAACAGGTGAAATTCTCTAGAAACAAAACTTTAGCAAATATCAGCGTGGAATTTATTCATGTTTTATTTAATTACTTGGGGCATTTAATGAAAGAATGAATTATTAAATGAGAACATTGATTGTTCCCTCTGTATGGCAAGAAGATCTCCTGTGTATGCTTAAAATAGCTCCATAAAATGTAGAGCAGGCCATAGTAAATTAAAGAAAGGAAGGAAAACGGAACAAGGATTGAAAACACAATTTAGCCTGTAAATCTGCATAAATGACAACCACACCCCAATTACCCCACACCTCTGCACTCAGGATTTCCAGCTGTCTGGATGGGTGGTGAGTCCAGACCCAAAAAAGGATTATATGCTGCTACAGGAAGTTGAAGATGTGTGACTGCTATATTCATGAGTTAAAAGAAAGCAACCTCTTTGGTTAGCGTGTGCCTCTAGACAGCTGTACCCTGCTTTACCCTGCCATGTGCCCTGGAAGCCTTGTTCTTTAACTTCTCACTTGTTCTTTGTCCAGTGGAAGCCCTAGACAGATATGGAAGGGAGTGAGAAGAGAAAGTTTGAGGCATTTATCCCCTGGTCCTCTCAAGTGAGACTACTGTCCCTCTTCAGTAGGGTCTTTCTCCATGACACACGTCTCCCAAGTTCTAGAAACCACTCCCTTTCCTCATCCACTTGGGCTAGAAGTAGTGATAGCTCCCTTGTTTTTAGACCCAGTGTACTGCACCATCCAGAATGAACCAGAAGGTAGTTCACTCTGCCCACACTTGGTAGATAATACTTTCGTTAAGCCCTTCTAGAGTTCTAATTTGAGCATACCACTTGTTTCCTACTGGGATCTTGACTGGTACAATTAGCTCTGATGAAAACCAAGTCTCCCTAATATCAAAGGCTGAGAAAATGGAAGGAAAGGAGACAAAAGGAGAAAATAGAAATTCAGAAAGAAGAAGAGAGGTTCATGAGGGTGATGAAGCGTATCCTTGGAGAACAGAGGTGTAGAGAAGGCATGATGCAAAGTGGAGTAACACCCACTGAGTGAATGGGGGAAAGAAACTGAAACCCAACCCCGGAGGCTGGCCTGTCTATCAGGCTGAGACTCCCCAGCCCTGGAACACACCCCAAGTGTCAAGGTGAAACCATACAAGCCAATCCACACAGATGAGATGGAATGTTTATGGCAGGGGGAAATTGGGTCCCACTTAGGTAAGTAATCGCTGAGTGCCTCACTGTATTAAGACACAATCTAAGAGTGGATGGTTATGGTTTGTATATGCTAGTGTCTAAGAGAAAAAGCTAAATTATATTCCATATATTCCAAAAGGGAAAGCAATATTTGTTGAAGGCCTACTCATTGTCAGAACAGGTGTATTTTAATCCCCACAACAGCCAGAAAATAGGTTAGCATTATCCTCATTTTATTAGGTGAGGAAGTGTGTTCAGTGAAATTAAGTACTGAAGCTTGCTTGAAGCCACACAACTAGTGTGTTTCACAGGCAGGAGCTGAACACAACCTTTCGGATTTCACTGAGCAACCATACTATCTCAAAAAAGGATGAATCTTTACCCAGCATGATCCTTGAATGTTTCCAGTAGTTGAGGCATGACCATATACTTCTATGTTCTGCTAGTTTTGCCAGGGCAAGCCTTGCTAAGACTGCCCTGTGTTTAAGGTGCTGCACCATTTACAAAGAGGCTCATTGAGATAAATAAATGCATCTCTCAGAACGAATCTGATCTGTGTTATTGGTGAGAATCCAGACACAGCAGCATTGAACTTCAAATGTTGCCACTGAGACAGAAAAAGAGAGGGACTGACTGACTTACATTTCTGCCTTCTTTGCACCCCATGCATTCTGCCCTAGGTGGTGATCAACTTTATGTGGGTACCAGTCAGCTTCATGTTAGGAAATGTTGTATGGAACTAGCAGTTAGAAGTGCCTACTGTGAGAAATGAGGAGCTAGTCTGAGCTTTAAAGGGAAAGAGACACGAAAACAATCAGCGTAGCCTTTGTAGCCAAGTATTTTGTTCGGTGCAATCCATTAGTTACTGAGAACATACACAGCACAGTTTAAGCCAGAGTTCAGCTATCTTTTAGCTTAGAGACTTTGGGCTAGTTAACATCTCTGAGCCTTTTTTCTCCTAATGCATAAAATGGGGCTAACACTATTACCCTAACTTACAGGGTCATTTTGAAGAGTTCATTAAATTCAAGCATGATACATGTGCTTTAAAGTGTTTGAAATGTAGTGGGTCAAAACAAATGGTCTCCAGTGTCATCATCACCATCATCATCATCATCATCATCATCATCATCATCATCAAGGACTTCATAGTCTGGTTGGAAGAATATATGAATAAGAGCTGTTGTTTAGAAAAAAATGTGTTGATTCTGAGCAGTTTCCCTCAAAAGGAGAACAAGAAAGCTGGCTTTGGTCCACACTCTTGAGTGTTGGAGTAAGCCACCTAATTTCCCTGAGCCCCAGTTTTGGCATATGTACAATGGGCTGATCATATGTCAGCTTCCCAGTGTACTGTGTTAATGAAGTCGATGAAATGAAATCTAGTACCTTAGAACACAGAATTACAAGAGACCAAGAGTGCTCCTAACTTACAAGACTACTGGTTGGGTTTTTGCCACCTTGAATTGCTGTCTCAATTCACAACCAGTGTTTTAAAGATCCCTTTCTGTTTTCAAAAACAATTTCTTGATCCATTTTCCTATGGAATACTCCCCCTTTGAAGAAATAGACTTACATGTGTTCGCCAGAGAAAGCGTCTAAATTGGGAGTGGGGGAGCAATGATGGTACAGTATGCTGTGCACATATGTGGGCACGTATGTTCCTAGAAAAATCGAGACTGCTCTGAGGATTTCCAGTGCCAAGTCCTGCATCAGGGAGGGCTCATTTTGTAGCTCTGACATAGGATGGATATAATGATAATCCCTTATTTGGGAAAGCTTTCATTTGGGGGAAGATTTTTAATACTTTTTCTTAAAACTGAAAAACTAGTCAATATCAAATCCAGTTGATTCCAGACTGTTTAGAGAGAGACTGTTAAGTGTAAGACTCTGGGTTTGAAAACTTCATCTCTTTAAGACTTATTTAAAACATCAATGTTTTGCTAATTCTTGGAGATTTAATAAAACACAACCAGGCTTTTAGACACCCTTAGAGGGGTTAACATGAGAATTCTTAGGAGCATTGGTCTGGGCCAGTGGGGATGCAGCCTGTTCCCCCTGGTTTATTCTCCTAAGTTTCATTTTCACAACAGAGGAAAAGTGACAGAGGAGCCTGTAGGCTGGGAACATGGATGGGAAATGCCATTGCAGGGGCTCTCAGAAGGTTCTGGTGACGAAGGGCTTTGCAAACACAGGACGAAGATGTGGCAGGTGAATAAGCTCAAGGGAGCGTGATTCAACCTGAAGACGAATCAGCTGTTTCTGATTTATTGTTGCACACCCTTTTCTAAGCATTTCTGATGTCCTTTTCATAAGAAAAATGCTGTGAGCTTCCCTAGTGACTTCTGAAACAAGTGTCTGAGAAGCAGCTTGTGGAGGGCACCTGTGTATGAAGTGCATGAAGGGTGCATCCAGACTCCCCCAAGTCCACCCTAGCTGGCAATATTCGTGGACTTCTGGTGGGTGACCACAGTCTGCACTGGTTTGGCAATGAGATAGTCTCAACAAGAAAGAGATCACACAACAAAGCCATTTAACAAGGACAATGATTAAGAAAAAGACTCAAATAGATCCTCTTCTGCAAGTGGGTAGGAAACTCGAAACAGACACAAGACAAGTTAGTGCATGTTGGCCAAGTATGAAGATGGAAAGAAAGAATGATTATAAAGAAACCCACCCACGCTCTCACTGGCCATTGCTTGCTTGTGGAAAAAGGCCAGTCTATGACAAACTAGAGACTCTTTGAGAAACCAACACTGTATGGAGATAGCTTTCAAGTTAAAAAAAAAAAAAATCTAATCCAGGCTTTGCAAAACATCAGTGAGTGCGTGTAATACCAGCAAAACCTGAGCTTTCAATAAATCAGAAAACAATGGGGGCATTGTCTGAACTCACCAAACAGTCCTTCGCTCCCACAGCACAGAACACTCTAATCTGTGTGCAGCCAAAACTCAGCCCCATCTTATCGAACTAAATTGATTTATGAGAGGAAAAACCTAAAAAGGGAAGCAGCAAAATAATGATATTAATTCTAATAATGCATTGACTGGTGCTTATATAAATCACTCTCCCCACTCGGATTGATTTCATCCGAGTAAAAACTCCATGCATAAGCCTATCTCCAGCTGCTCAGCTCAGGCAGCTACCTCAGGCCTCCTCTTGGAGATAGAGCTCAGGATAAAGGGTGGGGGGTCTGCTGGAAGTTCACAGGTATTCTGCCTGAGAAAGGCCTGTGGGATCAGCCCCAGAGGTATCGATGTAATTGGCCACACACACAAATGTTGCGGCATCCGAACATTTTTGGCAGCTCATGAAAGCGCCTTTCCTAGAGGCTACTTGAGTGTCCAAATAAAAGGGGATTTTGTTAGTGAAAACTGGAAAGAATAACCCATCTTAGGATCAGGCTAATAGGGCCTGGCCTGTTAAAATGTAACACTGGGCTGGCCAGAGTTGGAAGTGTTGCTGGCAAGGGTTGGAAGCAGCTGCAAGGAGAGCCAAGCCTCGCTCCCAAGGAAAACTCTTCTGCTGGTTCAGGGGAGTTTTCTATAGCCCAGAGAGCCTGTCACATGCCCCCCACCAAGGGCAAGAGCTTCTGTTGGGGCAGAAAGGAGAGGGCCTGGGGTAGTTTCTGCCTCCCCCTTCACCCAAGCGCCCCTCTCCAATTCCCTACCCCATCCCCCAGGCTCTGTGATTCTAGGCAAGTGAGCCTCTGTGGCTGACCTCTGTGGCCTGTTTCTGCACACGGCCTGGGAACAGCAATTGCTCTCAGTGAGTATGCAGGGTGTTGACAGGCTTGGGCTGAGGGAGCTGGGAGGGAAGCAGAGAAAGCTGGACTGCAGAAATAAGGCCACAGAGGCCTTCTCTTATCAACAAAAGGCCCCCAGCTGAAGAAAGGTCTACTGCTTCTTGCTACACAAGAAATGTATTCTGCTGCAAGCCAGTCTCTGCCTTTCCGCGGAGCGTGTAGGCTCTCCACCTAGGGTGGCCAGGTAACATACAGGGCACCCAATTAAATTTTGAATTGCAGATAAACAATGAATAATATTTTAGTATAGATGGGTCCTGAATATTGTGTAAGAAATAATTAAAATGTTTATCTGAAATTCAAATTTAATTGGGCATATTGTATGTTTATTTCTGCTATTAGGAAGAATTGAGATGTTCCCCAGTGACCTTCCCTCTGGTATAATCTCTTACCTCAAAGTGTAGGTGAAACCTGTGAATGGGATGCAACATCACTCCTGTGATTATGTTACACTACATGGCAAAAGGGATTTTTGCAAATGCAATTAAGCTCACTAATCAGTTGACTATCGAGTTAAAGAGAAGATTATCTGGGTATACCTAACCAAACTACATGAACCCTTTAATTCTGGGTCTAGAGTCCAGAGAAAAAGGAAGTTAGGAATTTGAAGCAGTAGATAATTGTCTATTGACCTTGAAGGAGAAAACTGCTGTGTTGTGGAGAAGGCCACAGGGGAGGGAACAGTGGTCAGCCTCTAGGAGCTAAGACTAGCCCCCAGTTGAAGCCAGGAAGAAAGCAGGGAACCTCAGCTCCATGCTGCAGTGAACTGGGTTCTGCCAACAACATGAGAGCTGGGAAGAAGCCCCCCAAGCCTTGGACAAGATGGCAGACCTGGCCAACACCTTGGCTTTAGCTATGTGAGACCTGAGTGGAGAACCCATCCAGACCATGCCAGACTCCTGAACCAGGGGAACTTTGAGGTACAAAAATACACGTTGTTTTAAGCTGCCAAGTTTGTGGTAATGTGTTCTGCAGCAATAGTAAAATAAAACATTGGCTATATCTGGCAGCCCTCCCTGCATCCTGTGGTCTCCAGCGTACACTTACAGGGGTTTCTGGTGTAGGCACCATGGACTGAAGATGAAGAACAGTAAAGGAAACAGATGTACTGGACTAACTCCTTTGAACATCCTCCACAGTCAAAGAGCAGGGCTAGAAGGGAAATTATGATATTGTCTGTTTTGGTGTCCATGTCCTGGCCTCCTAGACCCTGCAGCCCTAACATCTCAGTTTAGATCTGTAGACATGTACACACATGCTTGCTCTCCTACACACCTTCCTTTCCAGGGAGGAGTGTGGGGGATGAGCGTGTCACTTGTCTCAGACAGATGTAGTTGCTAGGTCACTAAGTAAACAAGTCGTCTCAGCCAAAGTTCATTATGGATCTGAAGCTGTAGAAAGAGATGCATTTCATGTAAGGATAAACGTATGTGTGTGTGTGTGTGTGCGTCTATTGGAGGGGAAGGGTGGGTACAAATATAAACAGAAGGTGAAATCCTTAGGCATGGATTAAGTTTCCGTGCAGATCATGTAAATAAGTCCTCATAATCTACAAGAAACTCGGATATCTTTTTTAAAAGGGTCAGAAGATCTGTGTGTGTTTTGCAATTCTCCAAATGTTCTTCTGCTTATGAATTCCCCTAAATTCACTTTCCAACAGCTCTTCGTCCCCCTGGTCTCATGCTGCCCTTGAAAGTGGCCGGAGGAAACTCTTAGGTGTCAGGCAGTCAGCATGGAGAGCTTCTTTTCATCCCCTGAGTGTCTGGAGATGTGAGTTTAATGAGAGGCATCGACCTTTGAATTATACAAATGGACCTCTTTAGCAATCACTTCCCTTCCCAGTCCATACCCACCCTCAGCTTTTAATCTTCTCAATTATATTTCCTTTCCATTGATTACTACTTTGCTAACTTTCAGATTGAGCAGGCAGTAAAACCTCAGCCGCACAGGTAATGCAATTGCTTTTCAAGCCTTGACGCCTGCGTCTCACCTCCTGAGGGGACCCGCGGGCCCCCCTCCCACCCTTTTGGGTCTTGGCAGGTCCATCAGCCTTCAATTGATTTTGCAAGATGGCCCCTTCCATCCAAAGATCTGTGCAATCCTGGTTAGGAAGATGGAGTTTCAGTTCTGAGCTTTAAGTAGCAAAGATAAGGGGGATTTGCATGCTGGCAGCATGTGAGAAGGCCACTCACAGTCACCAACTGTTTGCAGCTAGGTCTGGGAATGGGCAAGGGATGGGCCTGGGAGCGGGGAGTTCTGGGTTCCTTTCCCACCTCTGTTCTGACTTTTTGAGTGACCTTCATTAAACCACTTAACTTGCTGTGCTTTCCTCTCACTGCCATCTGTAAGGGGGAAGACAACAGCACTTGTCTGTGAAAATGCTTTGAGGGATACTGGCATAAAAGACGCAACGTAAAAGCAAGTGATGGGCAATGTTTTCCATAAAGAGCCCCTTGTTTTCATCTGCAGGAGGCCTCATTTGAAGGCTAAGAAGAAAAATTGAGAAATGTCCTTGATATCCAAGGCCAGGCAGAGGACGTGGCTTGGGACAAGTTAGAAATCCCTTCTGTGGCTGGGGGCTCCTGCGCTGCTGCCGGGATGTGAGCTCAGCAAGGGGCATGCTGGGAATTGGCCTGCAGAACAAACAGATCCGAGGTCTCTGCACCAAGCAGGACCAAGGGCCATATCAGGATTAGCCCAGCGACCTGACAAATGGCGAGGGGGGCCTGCCTCCCAGTGATTTACGGGCACTGATGCATGGACTCTGGGGGTGCTGGCGGGGGGAGCCAAAGAAATTTGGGGACATGTTCAAAACTGGAGGTCGTCCAGAGGAAATTACTCAATAAAAACCAGGTTTCTGTAACTGAATAGATCAATTTACAGCTCATAAGGTGGAAAAAGTCTGAGACTTCAAGATGCCGGCTGGGTGGGTCTCCTAAGGTTTCCTCCCTTGGCAGAGTGGCTGTGGCTTTGGCTTTTTTACCCTGGGTACCCCTTCTGTAGCTTTCAGGGCCAGCATTTCTCTTTCTTCTTGTTTTCCTCTTTCTCTGTTGCTTAAATTTGGCTGGTTAAGATTCTTTCCCTCCTCTCCTTCCTTTTACAAACCTCCCACTTTCAACTTTCACCTCCCTACAGTCCTCTCAGAAAAGCCCCTATTGTTTTTGTCATCCTAATGGCACAGATTCTCTTCTAAGCTCTCCCTTCTCAGCTGCTTCCCCCTCTCCTCGGCTCATCTTAACATCCCTTCTCCCTCTGTTTTTCCCTTAGGTCTCCGAAGCTCCTGCGTTTCTCTTCCAGCTGCCCGTGTTCTGTGCTGCTGCATACCTCTCACCCCTCTACTTCTCCCTCTCTGCCTTTTATCTTCCCAGCCTTTCTCTTTGGTTGTACTTTTTGGCCTTTCTCAGTTGCTGCCCAAGTAATTCATCATGAGCATCCAGGAACACCTTCACCTATTGACTGAGCTGCTTTAAGCTGCAGTTGAGCCACAGAGCTCTCAGGGAGGCAGGATTACAGGAAGATGGACAGGGCCCAGATGCATTGGCACTGAAATTCCATCATCCATCAATCATTCATCCATCCATGCACCCATCATCATCCATCCATCTTTCCATTCATCCACCCACCCATCCACCCACCCCTTCATGCAAGCCTTCGTTTAATCATATCATTCATTGCTTTTTTTCATTCAACAGACATTCGTTGAGCATGTGCTATATGCCAGGCATTGGGCTAGGCACTTGAGAGAGAATGATGATCAAATATAGATGTGGGTCTTGACCTACGGGGCTCAGCGGAAGAGGCAGACATAAGTAATCACAGATAACAATATAAAACTCCAGTAAGAGCTAAGGAGAGGTGTAGGTACCAGCAGACCATCTCAGCGGAATTTGACCTACTTAGGAGTGAAGTATTAAGCAGAGGTCTGAAGGCTGAGGGGAGAGAAGATGCAGGCAGTAAGGAAAGCTCTTGATAAAGCCTGGCCCTCCTCATCCCTACCAAATTCCCTCCCATTTGCTTGCCAAAGACTAAAATTCTTTTAGCAGAAGTCAAGGCTGTTAGGCCACAGACTTCAAATGCAACACATCCTATGAGACGGTAGCAGTGACGTAAATATATTTGGACTAGGTGTAAATAATGGATATTAATCTTTCCCTGGAAACAGGCCTTATTAGGTGATAGAAGGGGCATTTAATATCTGAGAGCAGGAGATGTGTGGGGAAGAAGGCATCCCTAACAAATTGATGGTACCTAGGACATTGGCACTCACTCTACACTGTGCCAGGAGCAGACTCAGGAAAAAGCACATACTGTCTCTCTACCTGCTGCTCCACGTGTCACTTGGCTGGCCTGACAAACTGTCCCTTCCTCCTCTGGGGCCTCAGTGCTTCCATAAACTTTGGAGACCAGGCAGTTCTTGAAGTCCAGCACCCCCCTTCTCTTTTTCAGGGGCACTGGTCACAAATTCAAAGTGGACATCGGATTTCATGGCTTGATGGCGTCGTAATTGTTATTGGAACTAGCCTTGGATGGATTTACGGTAATGAACTCACCTAACAGCAAACCCGCCACTGGCCTCTCTGCAGACAGGATCTTTCCTGAGTGAAGATAATAGAAAACCATTCTGTAAAGGAAAAGCAATACTGACTGGTGACTTTGACTTCAAGTTTAGGAAAAAACACCACTGTTTGGGTTTTTCTGTTGGCCTCTAACTTTAAATGCTACATTGGCCAGTTGCTAACCAACACGGTTTTTGGCCAGAGTCCTGTTTACGTTGGCACCAAATGTATGTATCACAAGCAATTTGTGTATTTCTGGGCATGTGTGTATGAGTCTGTATATATTATAAACTCCAAAACTTTTGAACACAAAGTTTTGTACTCTTTTTACAGATTCTTCTGGCCAAGAAAACAGGCCACTGGCAGGCAGGACATCCATGTTCATTAGCGACCTGCTTTCAGGCCACCACACCCCATCACAGCCACCCTTTGGCTTGTCCAATGTGGCATTAAACTCTCTGGCCTCTCTGGACCCCTGTCCTATTGAGTTATGAATGAATGAGGTGGCCCCTGCCCAGTGAGAGGGGTTCTGGGGACAGTGGCTGTTTTCTGTGTCACCTCGGTCTGCAGGCAAATCATCAAGAATGCTTGGGATACGGAGTTTTCTCCTAACCGGGGCCAGAAAGGCTCCATGTTTTTGCGGCTTGGCATTAAGCAAACAACTGCTTTTTTGTTCTCTCCTCAAATTATTTGCCCAAACAAAAGGCAGCTGTCATGGGGAGAAAAGTAGGATTTTTCCAGCGTTTGCCCCTCTCTGCGCCCCTCGCACAGCATGCTTTCGGACTCTGCATTTCCGTAGCTCAGTGTCAGATTTCCAGCCTGCAGAAATGCTCCAGAGTGTGAAGCCACCTCCTGCCTCTCCCAGGCCTCCTGACCCAGTGCCATTCCAGAGCTGAAGGCAGCATTCACAGGATGGCACCTTCTCTCTCCAAAACCCCAAAGGGTTTCCCAAGCCTGTAAACCATGAGTTAGAAACATTTCTTCAGGGACTAACAGCTTGGATAAACAGTGAATTCCAGAACAAAGGTTGTTTTCCTTCAAACTCCTATTTCTTTAGAAAGTTGAGAGGTCAGATCTTCTGCCTAACAAGGGACTGTTATTTAATTCAGAGTCATCTCTCAGAAAAGATATGGCTTATCATTTGTATCTCATTAGAGTATGATAAAATATGCTAAACAATAAAACCAAATGCCAGAGAGTTTAATCTTCCTCTGAGGCTTGTTGGGATTAGGCCCTGTCCTTATCTGCCCAGCACACTCGGGATTTTCCTGCAAGACTTGGGCCAGGTGTCACCCTCTGGGTTCAGGACTTCTGCACCATCTACCCTGGAGCCACCCTCACTGCCCCCCTGCAAAACTGGGGGACCCAGGCTGCCTCTTCTGCCTCCCCAAGCTCTCGTAGCACTGTCTTGGTTCAGTGTTTACACTCTTCATTCTGAAATAATTTCAGACTTACAGAAAAGTTGCCAAAAAAGTATAAGGAATTCCTGTATACCAGTATTTCTCAACCTTTTTCTGATTATCACCCCCAAAGAAACTTTGCAGCCATTTTTTTCCTAATCACCCTCTTATGTGAATTTTCTTTCAGAGACAGGGTCTCGCTCTGTCACCCAGGCTGGAGTACAGTGATACAATCATAGCTCACTGCAGCCTTAAATTCCTGGGCTCAAGCGATCCTCTCACCTTAGCCTCCTGAGTAGCCGGGGCCACAGGCATGTCACCACGCCTAGCTCCTGACATGAAATTCGACTACCCAGATATACTCTATATCTGCTTATGGACTTTGTGTATATCTGAGCTCTCTATGTAAACAGTAAGGTTTCTTTTATCCCCAAGAACAATTTTTATTCCCTTGGGTATGATATTGCCTCCACGGAGAATGTATTTTATATACCGTTTACACAAGTTCCCCAAATGCTAATATTTTACCATATTTGCTTTACTCTTCTCTCTCTAAATGTGTGTGTATATCACACACACACATATATACACATATGCATAAATATATCCATTTGTGCATACACATATATACATACATATATAAACAATATATATACATATAAATGATTTTTTTCTGAACTATTTGAGAGTAAGTTAAAAACATGATGTCTCTTAACCCCTAAATATTTTAGAAAGCATTTCCTATAAACAATGACTTTCTTAAAAAAATGTTAAACATTTTCATCTCTTTCCACATGACCATAAGTTTCTCAAGGTCAGGAGCCTATGTCTTTTTTTTTGTTTTTTTTGTTTTGAGACGGAGTCTCGCTCTTCCACCCGGGCTGGAGTGCAGTGGCCGGATCTCAGCTCACTGCAAGCTCCGCCTCCCAGGTTTACGCCATTCTCCTGCCTCAGCCTCCCGAGTAGCTGAGACTACAGGCGCCCACCACCTCGCCCGGCTATTTTTTTGTATTTTTTAGTAGAGACGGGGTTTCATTGTGTTAGCCAGGATGGTCTCGATCTCCTGACCTTGTGATCCGCCCGTCTCGGCCTCCCAAAGTGCTGGGATTACAGGCTTGAGCCACCGCACCCGGCCGCCTATGTCTTAATAATTGTCGGAGACTGAGTATCAGGATAGGGCCTGGTATGTAGCAGGAGCTATTATGAAAGAATACATTTCATTATAATGTAGCATATGCCATGCATTTATATATAATTTATACATAATATAACTATTATAAAAATGAAATCTTTATTTCAATGTAAATGATATCAAATATTGAGTACTATGCATAATAAAAAATATATTGTTGCTGGCAAGTGAATGGAAAATTCAGGGTCAGCAGTATAAACCAGTCACAAAGTATTCTATAGTTTCAGAAGCTGGAAGAAATTGGGTGGAAATTTTACAGATTTTGGAAGTTGCTTTGGAAACAGTAAATAACAAAATTGGAGGCTACTTATGGGAGGTCAGTGTCATAGGCCGAGAATGATACTCCAGTCAGTTGAGCTTTCCTGTCATTTGTAGGAGTCTGCCCTTCCAGGCTCAACACGTATTCTGTTCTTTGGGAGGCAGCAATAATCCGGTAACTCAAACTCTTGTCTTCTTGCATTTACTTACAAAGATTTATTAACCACCTACCACTTAACACGTAAATATTGGAGGCTTGTGAATTTTATTTCTTATTTTCTATGTGTTAGAAAAACAGTAAGTGACCTAACTTCTATTTCCCTTGATTTCCTTGATTGCAGAATGGGTGTCCCCATAGTGGGCTCTGTGCCGCCCATAGGCAGTAGTGAATGTGGCACTGACTATGTCGGAGGCAGATTCTTCATGGATTCTGAAGTGAGCACATTTAGAACAGGATTTCAGGGACTGGATGACCCACATAGAACTTCTTTCAGGAATTTGGCATCATGTGTATGAATATACTCAGTCCAAATAAACCCCCATTCCACAAAGCGTGTAAGAGATGGACAGTCGGCCCTTTGTGTTCACAGGTCTGCATCTGCCAATTCAGCCAGCTCTGACTGAAAATATTTAGGAAAAATATTACAATTAAAAGTAAGAATATTCGCCTTCTGCCATGAGCAAAAGCTTCCTGAAGCCTCACCAGAAGCTGAACAAATGCTGGCGTCATGCTTGTACATCCTGCAGAACCGTGAGTCAAATAAATATCTTTTCTTTATATTAAAAAAGGAACAATGTAACAATAAAAAGAATATACATGTTTAAAAATACAGTATAACACCAATTTACATAGTGTTTATATTGCATTCAGTATTATAAGTAATCTAAAGATGATTGAAGGTATATGGAAGGATGTACGTAGGTTATATGCAATTTTATATGACGGACTTAAGCATCTGAGGATTATGGTGTAGCAGGGGGTTGGGGGAGAGTCCTGGAATCAAGCTCCTACAGATAATTGGCTTTGTGATAAATTGTTTTTGATGAAGCGAGTTTTACCAAGAATGACACAATGTTATTTGACAGTCCTGAGCATAAATGAAAAAAAAATGTTGTTGGTATTTAATATTCTGATCACAGTTTAAACATTTTCTTGACTTCCTTGCAGACAGCTGACCCCTCCATTGTGTCCTTGAGACTTCTTGTCTCCATGCAGACTTAGGAGGCAGCTTCTTCACTAAATTATCCCAAATCTCATGAGAGAGCGCTAGAACTTAGGGGGATTGTTTGGGGTGGGGCTGTGAAGAAGGATGTGAGGTTCAATAAATATAGAGCAAGAGGGTGGGGTGCAGTGGTTCACACCTGTAATCCCAGCACTTTGGGAGGCCAAGGCATGCGGATCACCTGAGGTCAGGAATTTGAGACCAGCCTGGCCAAGATGGTGTGAAACCCCGCCTCTACTAAAAATACAAAAATTAGCTGGATATGACCCCAGCTACTTGGGAGGTTGAGGCAGGAGAATTGCTTGAACCTGGGAGGCAGAGGTTGCAGTGAGCAGAGATCGGGCCACTGCACTCCAGCCTAGGCAACAGAGCAAGACTCCATGTCTTATATGTGTGTATATATATTATATATGTACATATATGTATATTATATATGTACATATGTGTGTGTATATATATTATATACACACACAGCAACAGGATATATACCATGGATTTTGTTTAAACAACAATGTCAATGTTCAGAAGTTATGTATTTCCATTCTTTGTACCTTAATATTTCCACTGCAACAAATGACCAGGAGAGCTGCTCATATCTTCTAAACTCTGAGACAAGGCACAAATAGGGCTGGAACAAGTGATGACACATGGCCCAGCATCACTGACTCCTGAGCTAGAAGGGACCACAGGGGTTGTAATATCTTGTAGTGTAATTTCTCTCTCTCTCTCTCACACACACACACACACACACACACACACATACACTAAAAAAGAAAAAGGCGCTGGAAAGAAAGTGACTTGGTTAAAGTTACAGAGCAATTTACTGGCAAAGCTAAGACTAAAATTAAAGTTTGGCTTCTAGTTTGGGAAGTAGAATTCTTTTTTTAAATGTCCTTTTTGGAAAGTTTGAAGATTAATGGGATGAGAATATGTTTTGTTTCTACTTCTGCTTCTTCAAAGAAATAGTTTGCATAAATTTAAATACTTTATCTACCATTATTTGAAATGATCAAAGAGTCCAATTAAGTTCATATTAATCTGAGACTCAGAAACAGAATAGTTGACTTCGTTCATTTTCATTTCCCCACTTTGCAGATGGGTAAAACAGGGTCTTGCTGAAGGTGGTGGTGTCCCTGTGAGCCCTCTTTGAAGCTCTGGCAGAGATGGAACAAAGACTTTCTTCCCTAAGCTAGGTACCTGTTGAGTTTCTAGGAGATTACATTGTTCCTTAGTGGTGAAGCCTGGCAGTAAGGGCAGGGAAAGTTTACTTCTACCTCCCTCTCCAAAGCCCCACATGCCCACTACCATTTTGCCATACCCTGGCTCCCTTTTCTTCCCTACAACTAGGATTTTCACCCTGCTAATACGGTGGCACCCCACACCCTAGATTTTTTCCAAACGCCTTTCTCCATTGAAATATATCCATCCTGTGCCCAACTCCTTAATAGCCCCAGTGATCTACTAGGGCAAGATGGGTCCCAATAGGCTTATCACAAAAATAATCTGAAGCATTGAGTAAGATAGGCAATGTGTTAGTCTTCTCATATAACATCATGCCGTAACTAACTTAACATGCACATGGCTCTAAAATACATCCCGTTTATGGTAAACTCAAATTTTTAAAGAAATTTAACGTGTTTTATTGAATCATATTTATAGCATATAGCAAAAATGATAAAATACAAAGCTCCTGGCTCATTAAAAACTCTTAAAATGTGATTCCATTTTGAGGGAGACACAAGCAACCTTTTTGGGGGAGATACTGATCAGCTAGAGAGTGAACATCTCTGTAATGTGTAGGTCCAGGGTTAGAGTTGCAGGCAGATTTACCTGAAGTAACTAGTGGCATCCAGTGGAATGAAGAAGGTCCTGAAATGCTAGGTGACAATCTGTACAGTCATTGGAAACATGGCTCCTGGTGGGAGAATTTCTTCCTTAGTCCTACAACCTCTAAACCAACGGCGTTCCAGGAATGAGACAAGAACATTTTTACGGTACAGCCTTGAGTGAAATACTAGCAGTACCTTTCCTACTTCTGTGCTTTGATCAGTGATCCATGCTTTCTGACTGTGGGAGAAACATCAGAAATAGAACCACCATTTCTTAGTCAGTGGTTCACAGGATATGCTGCATCCTGCAGGACTCACTTCAAACTTGCATTCTTGTGTCTCCCAGATGGAGCTGGAACCAAGGCTTCAAATGTCCATTCCCAGCTACTCAGGAGGCTGAGGTGGGAGGATCACTTGAGTCCAGGAGGTCGAGGCTGCAGTGAGCTATGATCATATCACTGCACTCCACCCTGAGTGACAGAGTGAGAGACCCTGTCTCAAAAAAAAAAAAAAAAAAAAAAAAAAGTCCATTCCATCATTCCCTAAGACAGCTGCTTCTGGGTGATGGGATACATAGTAACGCCATGAATACCATGAGCATAGGCTGTTGCCTTGCTTCTTTTGCTGAAAAAGGAGTTGACAGGCAAAAGTGACACTTTGTGCAATAATATTTTGGTTAACAAGGTATCTAATGTCCTAACTTAAAAGGGAAATACATATCCACAAGGTGTCCATTCTGTGAGGACAAATCACTGCCTCTTGTGTGATGGAAGGGGTCCAGTGTAATGAACCTTCCTGGAGGCTGATAACTACTTGTCATAGGCTAGTCCTCTTTGGGTATGAGCCTGTATTTGGGCTTAGGATGAGTTGTTGCTATTGGCATGTTACCTGATGACTTAGAACTTTCTTGCAACTGAAGTCCATTTAGTGAGTAGCCACATGGGACAAAAGCGTTCCATACTCTGGGGCCATTTTAAGACCATACCTAGTCGTCGTCTTACTTCCCTGTCACCACCAGTCCTACAGTTTTGTTCCTCCAAGTTCTCAATCGCTTAGCCAAGCCTGAAGCCACTTCTCATGAAACAGTGTAGATCTGCACCTAACGCTGCCTAAGATTCTCTGGGAAAAGAAGAACACTTCGTTTACTGTCCAAGGTTCTGCTCACTGGGAGGATTTCTCTTCTTCACTGCCCTTCAGGGCCACCCCTAACAGGAGCTGTAACATGATAGCCATTGACTTCAAGCTGGTGATTTCAAGCTCAGAGCCAACTGCTAAGTAGATACCATGTTTTTTGCTTTTCAGTCAACTCTGTCATGGGAAACTCCTAGAGAATACAGATGTGAGTTGAGGAAAGAGTAGGGATGTGTCCAGAGTGGATATTATCAGGAGTGTGAACCACTGAGTCAATCGACAGCCAGGGCCTGCTTGACCTTACCCTCATAGAAACACTTCATTTGGTGGTGGAGTGCAGCAACATGTGGTTTAGTATATCAGATAATACCCAGTTCATTGACGGGTACTCAGGTAGCACAGCCACCTGATATCCAGTGGATTGGTGTTCTGACAGTGCCAAGGGTTAATAGCTAGTATAGAGTTTTTCTCAATGATAATAACATGGCTCCTTACACTTCTGAAGTTACCCGCTCACCATAAACAACTAGAAAACTGGAAAAATATAGGATATAGCTAGTTTATATGTAAATATATAAAAATAAATGAAACAAAATTGGAAAAAGTCAGTGCATGACTTATCGCTAAATGAAAGAATACAAACAAAGTGATCTCTATATGAGTGGCAGCACTCTGCCTGGAGTCAATTTGTATATGGCCGTGCAGGGGCAGGGACCCCAGATAGTGCCAGGGGCTCATTGAGTTAAGAGACGGAGACTAGAAGTTAAGGACACCAAGGTGGGAGAGATTTGCAGAATGGAGTACAGAGAAGTCAGAACTGTGCGGAAAACGAGCTCCATAAATGTGGATACAGGTCTTCTTGAGTCTTTGGCTAAGTATCAGTATGCACATACTTAGGGTGAAATACCATGAGGTTGAGCCAAAAAAAAAAAAAAAAGGGGGGGGGAGCCATAAGCTGTGGAATTCCAAGAGTACATAGAGGGGAAAGGAGAGTTTTTGGGCTTAGACTACCCAGAGAATCTCCATTGATCACCTGGGGGCAGGAGGACCATGCCTTGGTTATAGGGCTAAACTATCTCTAGAGTAAGGATTACTACTGACCCTCCCTAAAGCCTTTAAAACAAGCCATAAAGGGATCAAAATGATCACCAAGTAACTGAACAGACTGCAAAATGAACAAGTCAAATACTTTTTTAAAGGAAGAAACAAAATTCAGATATTCAACAATGTAACATTTACAATGTCCAGGATCCAATTTTAAAAGTATGAAACATAAGAGGCAGGAATAAGTGATTTATAACCAGTTGATAAATCAGTCAGTAGAAAAAAAAATCCCAGAAACATCAGATTTGATGGATTTGTAGATAAAAACTTTAAAGAGCAATTAGAAATGTGCTCAATATACTTACAAATTTGAATTAAAACCAAAATATAAGGAGATAAATGAAAGAAACAAGCCAAACAGAACCATATCAACATCTGAAAAAATCTTGGAGGAACTGTCAGCAAAAAAGATAGCAGAAAAGAAAAAATTAGTGATTTAAAAAGATCATAATAGAAACAAAGCACGGGGGTAAAAGAGACTAAAAGTGAGTGAACAGAGTTTTAGTGATGTAAGGGACTAGATCAAGTGGTCTAAGATACGTGTAATTGTAATCCAGGAGGGAAAAGAAAGGAAAAAACAAAACATAACAAAATGTTGAAGAAATAATGGGTGAAATATTTTCAAATCTGATGAAAGTTACAAATCAACATATCGAATAGGTCAACAAATTCCAAGCAAGATAAACAGAAAGAAAATAACACTAAGGCACTTCATAATCAATTTGGTGAAAAACCAGAGATAAAAAGAGCATCTTAAATGCAGCCAGAGTGGGGAAGAGCACATTACATAAAGAAGAAGAAAGATAGGATTAATTGCAGACTTCTCATCAGAATCAGTGCAAACCAAAAGGCAATAAAATGGTATCTTTTCAATGCTGTGAGGAAGAAGAAAAAAACCTGTCAACTCAGAATTCTACATCTATCTGTTGTTCTGTTGATTAATGGATCATCTGTGTATTGTCATTTAAAAAGTACAGTGTTCATAAATACTTCCAAGCATATTTATCAATTGATTTTTGACATGGTTATTCAGTGGAGAAAGCATAGTTTTTTCAACAAGCGGTACACGAACAACTGGATATTCGTATGGAAAAATGAACCTCAACTTTTGCCATACACTATATGCAAAGTTTAATTAGAATTGGATAATGGAACTACTGAGAGCTAATGGTATAAAATTTCTAGAAGAAACATAGCAGAAAATCTCTGTGGCTTAAAGTTAGTCAAAATGTGTTAGATAGGAGACAAATAGCAAACCATTAAATAAAATGTGATAATTGAACTTTATCAAAATTTAAAACTCTTGCTCTTTGGAAAATTCCACTAAGAAGATGAAAAGGTAAGCCACAGATCAGGAGAAAATGTTCACGGTACATTTATCTGACAAATAACTTGTTTCTAGATTATATAGAAAGCTTTTACAACTCCATAATTTAAAAAACAATTAAAATGGGGCAAAAATGTAATTAACCAGCCCACGATAAGATGCTCATCATTATTAGACATCAGGAAAGGAATATTTAAACCACAATTAAATACTACTATATACTCATTAAGACAGCTAACATTTAACACATTGAAAATATCAAATATCAATGTCAAAAACATCTCATATACAAAGTCATTTTGGGAAACAGTTCATTAATTTCTTATAAAGTTAAATATGCATTTACCATATGTCCCTGAAATTTCTTATAGGTATTTAGCCAAGAGAAATGAAAATATACGTCCATAAAAAGATAACACAGGAATATTTATAGTAGCTTTATTCGTGAGAACCAAAACCTGTAAACAACACAAATGTTTGTTAACAGGTAAGGAAACTGTGGTATGTCCATACAATGAAATACTTAATCATTAAGAAGGAACAAACTGCTGATACTACTGATACATGTAAAGCACAGAAGAATCTTAGAAACATTATATTGAATGAAAAAGTTCAGACCCCAAGTATACTGTATACTGCATGATTTCATTTATATAAAACTCTAGAAAAGATAAACCAAATGTATGATGACAGAAGATGAGTAGTTGAGTGGGGCTAGGTTCAAGGAAGAATTGGTGCAAAGGAGCAAAATTCTGGTTTGATCAAAATGCTCCTTATCTTGATTTTGCTGAAGTTTTCCAGGTGTATAAATTTATCAAAAGTCATTGGGCTGTCCACTTAAAATGTTACGTTTTATTGCATGTAAATTATATCTCGGTAAAGTTGACTCAAAAAAATAAAAAAATACACTAACTTGCTATTGAGGGCAAACCTTTGCCCTCAAACTCCAGCGTTCTTTATTGTGATTCTTCTGTCAGGCCTTGGCATGGGGTCCATATAATGTCCTGAACAGTGACTCTTCAAGCACCATTAGGTTAATTAATCATAAGACCTACGAGTAGAATTGCTTACTTTATGGCCTGAATCAACTACTTTTGTTTTGGACCCTTTATTAGTCTGTTTTCATGCTGCCAATAAAGACATATCAGAGACCAGGTAATTTACAAAGGAAAGAGGTTTAATTGACTCACAGTTCCACATGGCTGGGGAGGTCTCACAATCCTGGCAGAAGGTGAATGAGGAACAAAGTCACGTCTTACATGGCAGCAGGCAAGAGAGCTTTTGCAGGGGAACTCCCATTTATAAAACCATTGGATCTTGTGAGACTTATTCACTACCACAAGAACAGTATGGGGAAAATGATCCCCATGATTCAGTTATCTCCACCTGACCCCACCCTTGACACATGGGAATTATTACCATTCAAAATGAGATTTGGGTGGGGACTCAGCCAAACCATATCAGACCCCATTCAAAGATAGTAACCAATGCATCATTCAGCAACAAGGTTCAGAGGAATACATCCTTATGCGGAATACATCCTTATATGTTGCCTTCAGAAATCCAAAGAGGGGCTAGGTACAGTGGCTCATGACTGTAATCCTAGCACTTTGGGAGGCTGAGGCAGGTGGATCACTTGAGGTCAGGAGTTTGAGAAAAGCCTGGCCAACATGGCAAAACACTATCTCTACTAAAAATACAAAAAATAGCTGGGCATGGTGGAACATGCCTGTAATCCCAGCTATTTGGGAGACTGAGGTAGGAGAACCTCCAGAACCTGGGAGGCAGAGGTTGCAGTGAGCCACCAAGATTGTACCACTCCACCCCAGCCTAGGTGACAGAACAAGACTCAATCAATCTATCACCAACCAACCAAGCAACCAACCAAAGAGGGCTGGGTATGGTGGCTCATACCTATAATCCCAGCATTTTGGGAGGCTGAGCTGTGAGGACAGCTTGAGGCCAGGAGTTTGAGATAGGCCTGGGCAACATAGTGAGGCCCTGTCTCTACTATAAGTAAATAAGTAAGTAAGTAAATAAATAAATAAATAAATCAGCCAGTTATGGTAGCTCATGCTTGAATTCCTAGCTATTTAGGAGGCTGTGGCAGGAGGATTGCTTTGCAAGAGTTTGAGGCTACGGTGAGCTATGATCACACCACTGCTCTCCAGCCTCAGTGACAGAGACCCTGTCTCTAAAAAAAGTAAAAATTAAGTCGAAGAGAGATAATTAACATATTGCTTGTTTTTAGTTGGGGGATATGCATGGTTCAGGAATTTTTCTTCCCATTTTGTAGGGGATATTCTGATATATAGTTATCTGAACTTCTAGAAACATCTATCCCTGAAATCCCTGAGTTTCCAATGGATGCGTCTCAATCTTCTGATATACATGTGTTTGACAAGACATTTAGGGTATTTGCTCCTGCCTGATCACCTGATCTATTATTAGCATGATATCATCTAAATTGTGGTCCAGCATAAAGTTTTGTCAGTTAATAAAGAGATCAAAGATCTTATTGCCATAAGTTATGGTATAAAGCAAAATAATTAATGCAGCTTTGAGACCAGGATGGTGAATGTATGCTGTTATTCCTCTCAGGTAAAAGCAACTTTCTTCTAATAGAGAAAATGTATTCACCAGATCAGTAGACTCATGGCAAACTCACAGAGTAAAGACAGCAGCAGCGTCAATTGTAGTCATCACCTTACGACACTTAAAATAATACACTGTCTTTCTCCAACACTTAAAATAATACGCTGTCTTTTTCCAACATGCATCTGATTTTTTGCAGCAGTCAAATAGATCAGTTAACTAGAGAGTTGTAATAGAGGTGACTTCCCTTGCAACTTTAAAGTCTTTGTTGCTAAAATAATTGTGTTAGGCTGCCAGGGATGTGATGATGCATTTAGTTCATTACTTTGGTATGGAGGGGGTGGCACTAATGCTTCTATTTTACCCATTGTATCATAAAAGCCCCGATTCTTCAAGTCAAAGGGTCAATGTGGTGGTTCTAGGAGTTGCTGAGTACACCTATTCAAACTACATTCTTAAGAACTATGAAAATAACAAAAAGATATGTTCACAGATTATTCTAGGCCCAAGTGAGATTGAAGTAGCCTCACATTCAAGTTATCAGTGAACTTCCCTAAACGTCCATTTTAACTTATGGGCTGTGGTGATTGTCTGGAACCATAATGATTAGCATTGGTTTTGAGTCGCTGTCCAATAATCCCTAAAATGTCCAGGTAGTTCTATTTTTCTAGTCCAAAATTATGTGTAACTTACTGCAGTTTCCTTTGAGGAACTAGAATGAATATTTAGAGTTTTCTAAGTGCGGTCCCTAGACTAGCCGCGTCAGTATCACCTGGGAAATTCTCAAAAATGAAAATTCTCAGGACCCACCCCAGGCCCCATTAATCTTAAACTCTGGGAGTGGAACCTAGCGATCTGCCTTTTAACAAGTCCATATAGGGATTCTGGGACACACCAGAATTTGAGGTCCACTGATTTGAAGTGCATACTTATGATGGGATGATGGGTTTTTGTTTTCTTTCTCTTTCTCTCTAAACATAAGCATCCTCTCTTCATTCAAGGGGCCCTGGATCTATGAACTGACTCAGATCTGAGAATTGTGAATCTATTACTGTGATTTGGTTAGACCTCTGTTCACTAAACCTATAGCTCTTAGAATTATGTGATCATGTAGGACCTTAGTTATATGCTCATTCATTGTGCATCTAAGATTCCTGACCCATGAGATATGATACGCTGTATTCCCAGTACTTGGCAAGACCAGGCCCTTTCCTTAAAGAAGCTCAGGCTAGATGGATGAAGCAGATCTTGCTGAGGAATATGCTTCAAGGACAGCCTGGAAGAGCCAGCAGCTCTGATTTTAAAAGGAGAGAGAAGAAACAGATCTCTGGTTGAAGTATGAACAGGCCAGGCAAACTAAGGCCAGGAGTGGAATGCCCAGGGCATTTATGGATCAATGTTCTGCCCCTTTTTGAATTTATGGGTGGAGTGCTCCCATCTCAGCCAACCATGCCCAGAGCTGGCATCTGCAGAACAGGAAGAAAGCAGTGGTATTAGGAACTCACCGTGCTTCAATTTAGGCAATGTTAGCACTGTACCTCCAGCTAACAGATGAGATGGACTCTCTGTGGCTGAGATGAGACCCTCAAGAGAAAATTAAGTGGTCGTAGCAGGAAAAATGGTTTGGTCACTGATGTGGTTTGGCTCTGTGTCCCCACCCAAATCTCACCTTGGATTGTAATAATCCCCACGTGTCAAGGGTGGTACCAGGTGGAGGTAATTGAATCATGGGGGTGATTTCCCCCATTTCCCCCATGCTGTTCTTGTGATAGCAAGTGAGTGCTCACAAGATCTGACGGTTTTATAAGGAGCCTCCCCCTTCGCTCGGCAGTTATTCTCTCTCCTGCCGCCCTATGGAGAGGTACCTTCTGCCATGATTATAAGTTTCCTGAGGCCTCCCCAACCAAGTGAAACTGTGGGTCAGTTAAACCTCTTTCTCTTATGAATTACCCAATCTGTTGTGTCTTTATTAGCAGTGTGAGAACGGACTAATACAGTCATATACCCTTAACATTGTTAACTATTATAATGTTCGTTAACTGCAATAAACTTTTCCTCCTGCGATTAGGCAGAAACCTGTTGTAGTGAAACACTGCCCAACTGACCTTGGTGGACTGTGTGACACCAGCTGACCATGGCACCCCCATACTGAGGGTCCTGCAAACAGCACTGATTGGATAGGAGACTGGCCTTGCAAACATTCTTTCCTGATAAGAAACCACAGACCTTAAGCCAGTTCCAGCTGGCTTACAGAGACTATGCACAAGATGTCTCTGTGCCCTTAGTTCACCTTTTGATGTAAAAGCCAAATTCAACCTCATCTTGATGTTAAAATCCCACCCCAAAATGAACATGGGATGTATGTCATGTATGTGTTAACTCACTGTATGTGCACTAGATTTTCTCCATAAATATTCATAGACATCCCCCAAACCTGATGAATATGCATGTTAAACCCTAGAAGGCTTAAATACCTGTTTCCTCTCCTTCTGTGTAGCATGTGCTCTCTGTTCCCCGGGAGGCTACATCCCCAACCTGCAGATTGTTACTCTGGAAATAACACTTTTTCCTTTATCCTTCCTCCATAGATCTCATGTTCATTTTATTAACAGCAGTAATTATTACCTTGTTTTCTTGTATCTTAAGTGACTTACTGAGGTGAGAGAATCACCCAAGACATCTTAGAAATACACATCCTGGAATGAGATATCCTACCTTACTGGGGGTTGCCCAGGAAATGACCCCATTAGGATGACTTCCCAGAGTTCACAGGGCAGAGAGATGGGATTGTTAGCGGTAGAAGAAGGCCTGTGGGAGAGGTGGAGTGAAATAGATCATGTGGTCCACAGAGAGAAGATGAAGGCCTTGGCTTTAGAGAATGGTTTCTGTGGCACCAAATACATTCCAGTAGAGTATCCAGAAGTCTCCTGGTGCCAGCAAAGGCTTTTGCTGAGGGAGACATGAGAACTGCTCCCGAGTTGCTGGGTCCTGTAAGAGCACTGAGGATGGCCTATTTTTGTTTTATTTCTCTCTCTCTCTCTTTTTTTTTTTTTTTTAATAATGATCACCAAATTCCTGTCATTCTTTGTATGCAACACCCATTAAACCTAAACGATTCTCCAAGACAAAGAAAACACCATGTCTAGGGACGTATGCCAGTAAGAAGTCCATGACCCTTTCTTGCTGGGGCACTGGTATTTTTAAAGCAACAAATGCATGATATCAAATGTCCCATAGGCTCCCTAACTGAGGAGATCCAACAACTGTCTCAGAGAAGAAACAAACTGGGAAATGCCCCCAAATGACTATGGGGTGCCCACAAAAACAGATCATCAAATTCCTATCCCTCATCAGGAAGGCAGGGGGCAGGGTATGTGTGTAAGAGAGAGGGAGAGTGAGCTGCTTGTCATGGCGCTGGGAACCCACTGTTGTCCCCTTATAGGCATAGATGATGACTGTTGGACCTTCCGCTCACTCCTAGAAAAACACAAGACACAACAAGTTTCTTGCCAAGGACACATTCCACCCAGAGGTCTTTGCCTCAAGGCAAAAATGTTGACTATTTTGCCCCCTCCCCAAGGCCTTCTGGCAGATGACAACCCCCCTGTGGCTATGTGAATAACTCGCTCTGTTCTGGAGCTTGTGGGCAGAGCAAGCTCTGCGGTGCCCAGCCAGGGCCAGTGAGGCCGAGGGCTGAGCAGGTGGCACTGAGCCTCTGAGTTCCCCGTCACGGCCCCATTGGGCTCCTCTGCGGGCCAGAGCCACAGCCACAGCTGTACGCTGCTTCTGATTGTTTTTCAGCAGCAAGCGAAGGCAAAGGTAGAAGAAAGGGAAATTCAATCTCCAGTGAATGGCAATATTTTGCTTTCTCTAATCCTATTCAGGTGGTGACTGTAGCAAAAAGGAAAAACAGGCCAACATGCAGGAAGGATAAAAACCCTGATTATTACCCCAATGAATGCCAGTTGGCTGAATTGAATTCAAGTCCCAGTGATGCATTATTAATGGGCCTCAAGTTCCAACCTGAGGTTGAAGATGGAGCTTATGTGAAGTGGGAGGGGGCAGCTGTGGGAGGGTCTCTCTCTGGAGAGGGGCTGGGCCAAGGGAGCAGGCAGCCTCCGAGCCTGTCCCAGACCACAGCTGGCTGCATGCCGGGGGCTTCCTCCAGGACCGCCTACTGCACACCTGCGACTCTGCTCCCTTTCTCTCAGGGCCCTGCTGCAGGTGATTTATTCTCCCCTGGAGCCTCCCCAAGGCCGGACTTGGGGAGACAGTGTGCAGAGAGGTTGGGGGGAACCACACTCCATCTTCTCCATTCTCTAGTGAGGGCCTCCCCAGTGAGGAGAGTGGAAAACACTGTCTTGCATGAATAACATGCCTTCTCCTTAGCTCTTTTGAAGAGCTCAGAGCACCTAGCAGACAGGATGTTCTTCACCCTCAGCAACTCCCTGAGGCTGAATCAGATTTTGATCCCCTCTCCCATTTTTTTTTTTAATAGATGAAGAAATGACAGCCCCAAGCTATTGATGTCTGTGAGTCAGCTGGCTGCAGCCAGAAGCTGTGTTGGAATATCAGGAAGCAGACAGGGAAGAGCCGCTCTGGTCAGAGTCCTTCACAGAAGCAAAACATCTCTGGGCTAACCCCATGCTCAATCATTGCAGGCACATGAAAGAGATCCTAACCATTTTAGAAGTCCTGGCATATGTAATACCTTGTCTCAGAAGATAGTCAACTAATAGGGTTTTTGTCTGTCTATTTTAACTAGCAAAGGGTTTCTCTTCTAAGAGTATGCTACTAGGTCATGCAGAAATATCATCACAGTTCCACCCAAGCAGGTGCAAAGCAGAGGAGAAATACTGCTTCTTTCAAACTGGAGTCCTGTTGAGCTCAGGTAGTGAAGGCAAAACTCTGTCAGATGTCTCTGAGAGATGATTCCCAGATTTTTCTGCCAAATGGATGGAACAAGAAGAGAGGCCCAGACTTCTGAGTCTTAAGTGTTGTCTACGTCCATAATCTTCTTTTGCCTTTATATTTGTGCAGACTGTTGCTAACCTATCTCATGGCCTCTAGACTTCCTTTTACCACATTATGGAAACAATGATTTTTCAAAAAACCGAAATCTGATCATGATCATGCCACTCCTATATTGAAAACATACAATGTTCATGGCCTTCAAAATAAAACTCAGACTTCTTAGTATAGCATGAAAGGCCCCTGTCTGTTTCACGGGCATATGAAAGGCTCATTAATTCATTCATTTGTTTGGACATCAAACTGAAATTTACTGGGTGGCTAGTATTTCCCAGTCATTCACCAGGCACTGGGAATATACTGCTTCTTCCAATGCCTAAAACATGATCTGACCAAGACTCAATGAAATCTACTTCTAAGAGCTCAGCTCTCGCTCTGCATATAACTACATTCTTGCCTCTTTGATCAGCTAGCTTAACTGGTCCATGAGTTTTCTTCTTTATCCCTCCTGTGCTTCTCAAATGCCACTCTTGAGTGCCGTGATAAGACATGGTGCAGTAATTGGGTATTTTTGATCTGTTTCTCCACTTGGTCTATGAGTCTTTTGAGGACAGGGACTTTGTCTTATGAGCCTTTGGCATAGGGCTCAACTCATGGTAGGTGACTATAGTGGTCATGGTTCCACTGCTGCATTGACTTTGGCCAATGAGATGTGAGGAAAAGCCTCCTCTGGGCTTCTGGGAGAGAAATCTCTTTAAGTGACTGTGCCTTGTTTTCTCTAGGGTGTTGTATCTGGAAGTGACACCCAGAACTGCTGCAGCCACTTTGCTGTCCAAATGGAACTAGCTTTCTAAACAAACCGATGATGACGACAGCGGAGTGGAGAGATGGAGGGAACCTTAGCCTGAGATCATCCTACTTCTAGACTTGAAATAATGTAAATTACAAATGTCTTACGGCTTAAGCCATTCCAAGTCAAAGTCTTCCCTTTCCTTCCTTTTCCCTCCTCCTCTTCTCATTCTCCCTTTTCTTTTCCCTCCTTTTCCTTCTTGTCCTCCTCCTTCTTTTCCTTTCTTTATCCTGCTAACATCTTCCTGATTTGAAGTTTAACACCAATCTTTTGTTGGATTGACTGTGTAGGGCCCAGCAACTGAGTCCGATTGACAGCATCTGACATTAATGGTCTTCTCTGGCCCACTAAGCTACAGGCTCTTTGAGAAAAGGAAATCTATTTTGTCTAAAATCACCCTATTCCTCTCCTCTCCCAAGTGTCTACCTAATGCCTGCTATGTAGTAAGAAGCTTCACAAAGTTTTGTACAATTGAGTTGGTCTTCAACTACTTTTTTCCTTAATCATGATTTATGACTCATCTTTGCACCACATAAGTCTGCATTTTACTCTGTACTATTGTTTTCACATTTTTTTTCTCATTGGAAGGCTTGCACTCCCCAACAGGATGTTAAGGTCCTAGAGAATGGCATCTGAGACTCATCTCATAGGTCTGTGGTAGCCCACACAGCTCTCAGCATTTGTAGGGCTCTTAAGGGGCCTTCCTGATGAACTAAGCCTCTGAAACCTTGGATAGCATTGACTCTGTGTCCATATTCATAATTATGCACTTTATGCTTGTGCTGACCACTATTGCATGTTGGTCTCAGTTCCTTCATGAGAGAAGTTCTCACCTCCTTCTTCTTTATGCTAGACTATGCTAGGCATGGCGTTGGCATTAATAAAGGATTTCTGATTCATGGATGAGAATATTAAACTATTGTTTCCCCACAGATCATATCCCACAAGGCTATTTTGATGAACTTAAACCTCTCAAGGACTGGTGTAGTGAGGGTGGAACTAATATTTTTTAGTGTTTTTTGGGATGCAAGGCTGTTTTTGGAAGTGACACCACACACTGATATCCTTGCCAGCCATTAAGATAGTTTTGATGTTATCTGTAGGTAATTATGGGAAGCTGAGTTTTCTTTCTCAGTCAGACAGTTCTGTTTTTGAAGCTCCACTTCTCAGGTATATGCCTGTGGGTCTCCAAAGAACCATGCACTCACAACTACTGTTTGCTGAAAGGGCCCTTGGCACCCTGTGTTCTGTCCTTAAGAAGTCCTCTGATAAGCTGTTCCAGCTGCCTGAGTTTCAGGCCTTGCCACATGACTGATATTCAAGAATACAACTCAGCACTTTAAATTATTTACACCAACTCCCAACAAATAACCAACCAGGGAGAGGTAAATATAGGGCCTTATGCATTTCCATTCCTTCACTGCCACTGTAAACAGAGTTTCTCCTATCTTGGTGATGGATTTTGACCGTGGTTATAACACAGCACCTCCCAGAGACATTTTAAAGCCTTAAAACCAAGAGAAAACAGGGATTGAGTAAGAGTCAACAAATCTGTCCTCATTTTTTCCTCATTTTATTTATCAGAATGGCCTAGCTCCCCTCTCCAAATCCAAAGAACAGGTGTTCTTTGAAGAATGGTTATGCATTCTCTGCCTTGTTTCATTCTACCTAAGCATGCAGGTGGTGGTGGTGATGAACGAAGGGTGAATCATATGCATGTTTGTGTATCAAGAGCATTCACAATATGTAGGAGGGAATGCTGGAAAGCTGGGCTTTTACTCTAATCTCTTGTGTCGGTGCTCTACAACCAATCAAAATATCCCAGTTTAAGACAACTTTTGACAGGTAAGGCAGTCTGCTGCAGTCCCTAGAGGCTGCAGAGATGTGCAAGACATATTCAGACCCTCCAGGGATGCTATGAGAGATCAGCAATTTAAAAAAGGACGAAGAACTTTTTTCAAAATAAAAAAGTTTTACTAAAAATTTTTTTGTAAAATTAATTTGCTGTCATTAGAATTGACATGAAGTAGAAAAGTGTAGTAAAGGGAGTACTTCCCCACTTCTAATCTCATGGACAGGCACTATTAATAATTTTGCTGTAGCCTTTCAGAATTTTTATGTGTATGAAATGTGCATTCTTATGGAATTGATGCATATTACGCTGACTGTTCTCTAAGCTGTATCATTACATGTAGATATATCTTATCCTTGCTTTACTTTCATTGGCTGCGTAATATTCCATCATATGTGTAACACAATGTCTTGTCTTGGATAGACATTTCAGTTCTCTTTTACTCCTTTAGAATTAGTGTTGCAGTGAACATCCTTGTTCATTTATTCTTTTGCACTTGTTAAACCAGCTTCTGCTTGGGGAAGATCAAGGAATATTTCAGAGAAAAGGTGGGATATTTGTAGGGCTGGAAGGCGGGAGGCAGGAAACAGCATGAACAAGAGTAGAAGGAAGAAGGTCCATTCACAGCTCTGTAAGAAGACCAATAAGTTATGTGGTCTCAATCTTCAGTAACTTTTAAAATGAAGGAGTTGGGGTGAAGGGACAGTTGACAAGGGAACATACATTCAGGTTTACATCTTTTGAGTGTGCAGTGATGTCATGATACTCACATCTGTCTGGGAATGGAGGATATTGGGAGGATGGGAGCCACTGGAGACCGGAAGGCTTTCCTGGTAGCACTGGGAAAGCTAAGACACATGAAAGAGACATTGTGAAACGATGATTCAACAGGGTTTGTACGTGAAGAGAGTCAGTAGAGTAACATGCAAAGTTTCTTCATCCATAAAATGGGGCAATTCCCAAACTCTGGGGGGTGTTATGAACACCAATCAAAATAATGGGTGATTTTTCAATAAGTAGCAGTTACTACTATAACGACATTTAATTTGGTTTATGAACTTTCTCTGTAGTTGCCTAAATAATGGTTATCCCAACATGGGTTCAGAGTTGCTAGTTTATGGTATAAAGAGGGTAGATTACAATGACCTTTTCAGATAGCAACTGTGAAGTCACTGAAGAGAGTTGGCTGTGTTTTCTCAGTGATTCAGTGGAAACTTAAGATTTACCTCCAAAGATCTATATCTGGACTAAATACTTCGGGCACTTTCACATCTGTGGTTACTGAGTTAAATTTTCCTTTTATCTAATTCAGTCACCCCCACCCACCAAATTACAGAGACTTGTTTTTGCTTTTCCAGCAGAAAGGATGAGGAGACACACTCCAAATATTTAGTCAGTTTCAGAACTGTGTGTTGTTCAAAGCACCTTCAAGTACTAGGTTTCTTGAAATAAGAAACTCTATCATCTTACACTGCTGTGTTCCCTTTGGCAGGAGCCTGAACTTTAACCATCCACTTCAAGTACATAACACGCAGCTATTTGCAGGGAAAGAATAACAGCCTGAGAGTCTGGAGAGCGAGATTCTAGGCTCAACTTTTTCTCCATCTGGCTGGGGCCACTTCTCTGGGCCTCAATTTTCTTATCAGTAAAATGAGAGGACTGAACCTAATGTTGTGTTCCTTGTTTGTGGGACATCATGACCTCTGGGTGCAAACTCCTTGAGAGGTTGATGGGTCAGTATCATGAGGCCTGTTTTGCAGATTTGAAAATGGAAACCCAAAGAGGTGAAGGACTTGGATAAACCAAATGCGATTCCCCAAGAGATGAGACCAGAACCCCCATTCATCCCTTTCTATAGTTAACTCTTACTCCTCCTTAGGGATTTCATTCCAGCATTGCTTCTTCCACATAGCTTCCCCTGACCCTCCATCCAAATTAGGTTAGAGGCAATGTCTTGGGACGCCATAGAACTCTATACTTCCTCTCTTAAGATGAAACCAGAATCCATGCCTCCTAGCTGATTGCTAACAGGTAATGCTGTTTTCTGAAAGTTTCTGAGTTCCGTTAGGAAAGACAGAAGGTCAGGTGTCTGACTTCCTTTAGGCGGACAACGACTGTCCACCACTAGGCAGCCACCACCTCAGGGGCCACCAATATCTCTTCACTTCTCACCCCCTCTTCGTGCTCTTCTTACGGATACACTAAACATCTTTGAGTTTTCATGGGCCGCACTCCCTCCCACCTCCTGGTCTTTGCATAAACTGGGTTTATTTGGGGGGCTTGGAAATTTTCCCTGCCATTAATCCATTTCTGTAGTTAGCTCTTACTCCTCCTCAAGGTTCCCATTCCATCACTGCCTCTTCCAGATAGCTTTCCCTCACCCTTCCTCCAAGCTGGGTTAGAGGCAATGTCTCAGGACACCATGGAGCTCTGTACTTCCCCAATCATTGTGATCATAGTATTTACCACCCCACACGGTAAACACCTGTTCATTCATGTCACAGATGAAATGTGCTTAATAGTTCCAAATCATAGTGGCTTACACAAGAGAAACGTCTAATTTCTTTTATGTAACATCAAATTTGGAGATACACTGTTTAGAGCTTTATGATCAACAGGAACTTGGGTTCTTAAAGCTTTTTGTTCCAATATCTTTGGTGTTACCTCATGGCTGCAAGATGGCTGTTGGAGCGGAAGCATCACAACCACAAAAGGGGCAGGAACAAAAGGAAATAACTCCCAGATGAGTCAGCCCACTTTAGGAAATCTTTCTGTAAGCTCTACCGAAAACCATCTCCTTGCCTGTGTTTAGCTGCTATGTAGTGTTTTACCACCCTGGAAAATACTAGATGCCCTTGGTAAGGTAGAAGGAGAGAGTAGCTGTGGGCAGGAGTAGGGTGGGCAATCAGAAGTCTCTGCCACCCCAGCTACTCAAGGCGTGGTGGGCAGTCCATGTCAGTCTATAAGCAGATAAACACGGGAACATGGACATTTAGACATTTTATAACAATTTGACATTGGCATGGCATGACATCAGTCCAGTGGATAGGAAAGGAATCCATAGCAGCTGGGGCTCCACCACACAGAGGCTGAAAAGCCCTGGTTTCTGAGGCCTTCTGTCTCTGTCTCCCCGACAAGGGCACAACTGTCATGAGGGCAGGTAAGCTGCACGCCCTGTTGTACTCACAGGTCCTGCTGCACCATGACAGGAAGAGGGGCTTAACGGGCCTTTGAAGCAGGATGAGCAGGGACCCACTCATCACCACCTGGTTCTAGCTCAGCTCGCTTTCTGTCATTGGTTTGAGGTTCTTTCCTCTCCCGTTTCCCCTCATGATCTTCTGTCTTGCTTTCTGTTTCCCTCCTGACAGCATCTCCTTGGTCCCTCTTTCTCTTCTACCTCTTGAATGTGATGACTCCCAGGCTTCACCCTGGAGCCCTCTGCTCCTCTCTCTCTGCATGCTGTCCCTCAGGGCCTGCCAACTTCAGCACTTTCCCTACTGCAGGACAAGGACTCCCAGGTCCCCGCAGGGCTGGGCTCCCTCTAACCCCAGTGTTCTCCTGCATGTCTCTCCTCCCCTAAGTCAAGCTGACACCCAGGATGGGACCACAGTCCCCAGCGTGAACAAGAAGAGTTCTTCCATTTTTCTGTGACCCTTTCCCCACTTTTCATCTTCTTCTAGCTTCCCCAGACTGCTCTAATAAAATACCATGAACTGAATGCCCTAAGAAAACCAGTTTCTCTCTCACTGTTCTGGAGGCTGGCAGTCTGGAAGCATGGTGTTGGCAGGGCCCTCTCTGAAACCTCTGGGACCTTCCAGCTTCTGGAACCCCAGCTGTCCTTGGCTTGAGGCAGGAATCTCCAGTATCCCCTTCCATCTTCACAGGGCTTCCCTTCCCCAGTGTCTCTGTGTCTTCACTTGGCTATCGTCTCCTCTGTGTCTCTGTCTTCTAAAAAATCCCCCTGTCATATTGGATGAGGAACCCACCTTACTCCCATGTGACCTCACCTAAACTAATAATATCAACAAAGTCCCCGTTCCCTAGCACCACATCCTGAGGTCCTGGGGAACACAAATGAATGCATAACGTTTCCTTTCCTCTTCCTTTTCATAATTCTTACTTACTGGAAATGTTCATTGAGGTCTCCAAGATGCAGACTCTGAGGCAGAGTTCAAGGTGTTTTTAGGAAGGGCTTCGGGGATCAACCCCCCTGGAAGGGTGGGCCAGGGACCAGGATTAGGCAGAGGGAGAAGTGGGTCTTTGAAGCAGGGCAAGGCCAGCCTGCTGGCACTAAAAGGGCTCTTCAGCCAGCTGTAACTTGGGCCCAAATGGTCATGTCTTCTGTGATGAACTGAACTGGTTTGAGGGATTTTCAATGCTAAAACTAGAAGCATCTCAGGCCAAGGGAATGGTTGTCACCTTTACACTTCTGCATCAGTCAGTCATACGGGGTGGGTAGAGGCTCCGTATCTGGTAGCCAGAATAGTAGATGTAATCTGAGCACTTCCTTCCTGACAGTGAAGAGAGAATGCACCTGAAAACAGATTTTAATAACCTCTAGTGGCTTTCCATCAAGAAAATTTGAACAGGAAAGTGACAAAATATTCATCCTCAGGTTTCTCTCTCAAAAGCCCTTGTATGAAGGCTACATCTGCCTGAGCAGCTCCACAAGCCAGCCTCCACCATCTGACCCAGCTCTGGGAACATTGGCTATAGGCAGCCGAGGAGGGACCCTCTGTTTTCCCTCTTCCCCTTTGCTCACAGGAGTGCCCTGTGGAACCCACATCCCATTTCTCCCAACTGCTCAGACTCCTCTGACTCAAGGCCCATACCCTTTGGGACTGTGTGGAACCCAAGTAGCTTCAGGGATTGATTTCCCTCAAGACATGCCAGGACCCCCAGCCTTACACCAGGCCAAGAGGGGCCCCTGTTTGGGGGCTATGGGCTGATGGCCATGGTTCTGTTTGTCAAACCACAGTGTTTTTCATACAAGAGGAAGGAGCGGTACTGCGTGAGAAACTCCCCCCTCAAGGCTACACCTTTGGTCACTTGGGCAATTGCCCTTCCCTTATTGACTATACCAACAGCTCACTCCCCAGGCCTGTTCAGAACTGACCAGGTCTTCTCAGCCCGCTTTGCAATCAATGGCTCCAGAAAAGGCAGCTTTATTCACTGAAGTCACAGATCGATGAGACCAGATTTGCATATGAGCTTAGTATATAAATCCTGGGGTGATGTCACCATTTGTCATCCCTGCTATCTCCTGATTTCCCTCCCTCTCTTGTTTCCTCTGCTGTTTCTCCTTTCTGCTCTTTTGTCCTTCTCTTCACTGACAATGTCCTTTCTTTACAGACTCCTCCTTTCCCCAAGCCCCTAAGCCCCCCTAAGGAACACACCCGCTCTGTTCCCCAGATAAGTACCCCCATGGTAATTATCTGCTAATTTGCCTCCCTCCCATCACCCCCAGCATTCTGTGAGCAAGTCGTGTGCAGAGGTGGTGTTTCCCCCGTGGTCCCCACTCCGAGACAGAGGGCCTGCCTCGTGGCAGATGCTCAGCACAGTGTCTTGACCATGTCTTTGACACCTTCCTCTGCTCCTCCTCCTTCCATCGCTCCTCTTCTTTCTCCTCTTCTCCTCTCTTTTCACTTACCTTTCTTAAGGGAAAGACCTCTAAAGGTGCTGGGGAAAGGAGGAGCTAGTGTGTAGCCCCACAATTGTGATTCTCATATCCTAGATGCCAGGGAACCACCCTGAGGAATTAGGAATTGTTTTCTTGCATGACAATGTCGCCTGTTCCAGGTGTTCCCCAGTGTACTCCCTACCCTCGGAAGACCTTAAGAACATGAAAACCATGCATGTCCTTCTCTTAGTTGAAGGCTTTGGGAGCCTCACTTGGAGGCAGAGGCACCATTTGACCAAAATAGTATCAGGGGAAGCCTGGAGAACCCAGCTGTTGTAAGTTTTGCCCTGGGATGTTGCCCGTAGGCTTCTTCTATCCTTATTTTCTATCTCGACCAAAAATTTGTAATGCTTGCACTCTTTCAAAATATATTGAATTTTTGGTTTTATTTTTGGCAGCTCTATCATGTTTCCAACTGTTCTAATGTTCTTTTACTTCTTCTGGGATATTGAAAAAAATAACACTGGCATGTTTTGGGGGCCCTTCCTCAATGCTACACATAGAGATGGATAATCTTTTCAAATGAAAATTGGCATGGATTGCTACCAACACAACCTCCTACATGATCAGAAAGAAGCCTCAGGGGCCATCCAGTGTACGGCAGGTTGACATCAGAGGCGCTGGGGTTTTGTCGTTGCCGCCTGTGAGCGTGGTAGCTGCTGACATTCCCACAGCATGGCACAGTGCAGCTCCACGTCGAATCTTTCTTGAGTCTTACATCAGCTCTCATGAGGTTGGTTGCTGTAATCACATCCCTGGTAGATGAGTGAATGGAGGCTCCCAGGCCTTCTATAACTCGCCTGCAATTCCACAGCACCACCTACAGTGCAAACCCAAACCTTCTATTGCTAAATTCCTTGCTCTTCCTGTTGTGGCACAATGTCCAGGAATGAGCAACTTTCCAGAATGATTGGCATTAGAGGGAGGTGCTTGACTAGACTCACCTGTTACCCTCCTGATGGATGCCACTGACCTAGTTGACGATGTGGAAAACGTTGCCTGATGAAGCCCACTTTTCCTGGGGAAGAAAACCTGTACTTTGGTCAAGTATATGCAAACAGCTGGGCCTCCCTTCTCCAACTTCCAAAAATGCTACCAGATCCCATAAACAGTCCCGCCTTTACATGGTTCAAGGCTATCCTCTTCCTGTGCAGTTTCTTTTCCACTAGGCCTCTCAGTACTGGCCTTCCTTCTCCCTCCTGCCCTCTGACTATAGCAAAGCCCATTAATATATGTTGTCTTCATCAAAAATATTGTGCAGTTACTCTCCTGTCCCAACCTCTGCTGAAAAAGAATCTGGTTAATTAACATTGATTACAATCCACCAACTGCAAGTAAAAATCGATCGCTGCTGTCCCTAATTTGAATGCTCTTGTCTCTCCTTATCTCTTGTAAGAAAGAGAGAGTGTGAGTAAGAGAGAGGGGAGAGGAGAAGAGAGAGGATATTTTTTAAGCAGTCCAATTTCCAGGGTCCCTGGTGAGAGACATTAGTGATGTGCTGGTCCTTAGATCTTGCCCACTCTCCGTCAGCGTGGCCATTTTTCAGTGTGACGTCTAATTGCTGCAAATAGTCATTGTGCACATTTGGGCCTTGTTCATAGCTCCCTTCTTTATTGAGAGAGGAGCGATGGTATTGATTCCGGATGGCTAGGGAGAATGCCAGAGAATATTAGTAAGGAGCAGAGAGAACACAGTACATAAACTTTTATGACACAGTGTCAAGCTGGATTGTGAAGACATAAATGAAAGGGACAACACGGTCTGTAATTACCACAAGCCCACATCTTCCATTTGCTGGGGAAGGCAGCCCAAGCTGGCCAGAGCAGATTGCAAAGAGGGATGGATGGTCCTGCTCCTAGGAATGGTGGCCCGTAGTTGTTGCTCCTCATTGTGAGAAAGAATATATGGGGCATAAAAAAAGCACTTGTCACGGGTCACAGGGCAGGCCTGAGAAAAGTGCGTGGATTCTAAAGTCAGCTTGGCCGTTTACTGCTAGCCATGTGGCACTGGGCCAATCACTTCATCTCTCTGAGCCACAATTCCTTCGCTGCTAAAACAGATAATAATAACGACTTTGCAGGGATGATGTAAGGATTAAATGAGATGGTGCAAGCAAAACCCTTTGTTGGTGCCTGGAAAATAACTGGCTGTTAGCAGACAGCAGATATTATCATCATTATAACTTTTTTTATTCCATCAATATTTATGGAGTGTTTGCTATGTGCCAGAGCTGTGCTAAATGCTAGGGATAGAGTGGTGCCCCAGCCTCATGGATCTCAAATAGACATTAATCAATTATTTACCCAAATCAGTGTGAAAATGCTTCTGTAGAAGGCACTGGTAAGGAAGGACACCACACTATAGGAGTGGCTTATCCAGGAATTTTTGTTGGTCCTGCTTTGTCAATAGTCACATGTGTTTATTGTCTGTCTCTCCCTCTATAGCATAAATTCCCTGAGGACAGGGAATCAGTCTGTTTGGTTACTGCTCTATCTCTAGTTCCTAGAATAGTGAATGACAGGTGGTAGGCACTCAGTATTTACTAAATGAATAGCTGCAGACTTAGGACACAGAGGAAGAATTTGTACCTGCTTCTTCAGAGCTGATAGTCAAATGGGGTGCGGAAGAAAGACATAGCATGTAAGACTCCGCGGGATCAGTAGCAGGGTTAGGTACAAAATCAGTTAAACTTATACTCTGAAAACTGTGCCTAGACACTGGCATCATGTGGGGGTGGATGTACAGTTGGCATCTTGTGTCAAGTAGTGACAGGAAATGGAAAGACAAGGGAACTGCTCATCCATCTCTGAACTGAGCTTCTTTGGCTCACACAATGTGTGTGTGTGTTTGTCAGGGTAGGCTAACGGGCAAACGAGCAATGCCACCAGAGCGACTCCTCTCCATGCAGTCTTCAGGGCTCAGGCCCTGCCTGTCGGGTCTGGGGTCCTTTGCTGGAGCCCCCACAGGCAGCTGGCAGGTGAGGGAAGAGAGACCTTGGAGAACTCAAATGAGAGCACTTCACCCACTCCTTCGTATGTCCGTCTGGAAATGGCCAAGTCATGGCTCGTGTTACATTGGCAAGAACAAGTCACATGGCCTCACCTAGGTGCCAGGGAGCTGGACGTGTGTGCCCAAGTAGTGTGTTCAAGAGCAGGAGTTGGTGGGCGCTCCACGTCCCTGCCACAGTGAATTCAGTAAACACTTAATGGAGACTCCAGCATGTGCCAAGCACAGGGATCCCAGCTGACCCGAGCTCAGAGCCCTCCAAGAGAGCGCCATCTAGTGGAGAAAACACATAACATAAATAACTGTGATAAGCCTTGCAGTAGGAAGGACCGCAGGCACAAAGTGAGCACAGAAGAGGGAGGAGTTAATTCCGCACAGATTACGGGGCAGGTTCACTGGGCTCAGTCAGCCTGAAAAGCATTTTAATACTCTAACCACTGGTGTGCTGGAGATGCCTAACTGTACATCAGAGATGTGTGTTTCCTTTGCGATAGTATACACATGTCGTTGGTAAGCAGCTGTCTAGCATGGCGCTGAAATTCACAGCATTCTTTCGCCTGGGTAAGGCCTGAGACGAGTTCTCAATGGAATGTTAGCCAAAGGGATGACGATTACCTCTGGGCCATCCAAAAAGAAAAAGGTGTTCCTTCTCCATCCTCTCATTCCTCATTCATGGCTAAATACTGATGCCCAAGTTGCTCGATAAGCTTTATCTGGGGAAGGAAGAGCTGCCAGCCTAGTCTCTAAATGACCATGTGGAGCAAACTTACCCCAGAAACATCCTACTGACATAAAACTACCTCGGACACCGTGTGAGTGAGAAGATGTGTCTTTGGGTTTGAGGCATTATGCATGTTGGGTGTATTTGTTACAAATATTAGGTGGCTTAACAGAGGTGACTCAAGGGAGAAAAGCCAGGCAGTAGCCATAGGGCTTTCCAGGTTTAGTAAACAATGAAAAATAAAGACTCAGAGGCAAGAAGATACAGAGTCTATTCAATCTCTTACATTGTTGGTGGGGGTATAAAATGGTACAACCACTCTGGAAAACAGTTTAACAGTTTCTTACAAAGTAAAACATGTGCCTATCCTACATCCCAGTAATTCCACTCCTAGGTATTTACCTGAAAAAATGAAAACATACATCCACAGATAGACTTGTGCTAGATGTGTTCATTGCAACTTTATGAATGATAGCCAAAACCTGCAAACTGTTCAATTATCTACAATGGATGAATGAATATAAACATTGTGCCATGTTCATATCACGGAATACTATTCAGCAATGAAAAAGAATGAATTACTACTACATGTTACAAGATATATAAATATCAAAATTATTACGTTTTATGAAAGGAGTCAGACACAAAAGAGTATATGCTCTGCTTTCTATAAAGTTCCAGGCAGGCAAAGCAACCTATGGCAATGGAAACCAGGATGGTGGTTGCTTATGGAGGAGAAGACCCACTTGGGGGAGATATAAGATGCTTTCTGAGATATGGAAATATTGAGGGGGTGGTATATGCATGTATCAAAACTCATCAAATTGTATATTTAAGATCTGTGCATTTCGACTGGGTGCAGTGGCACACACCAGTAATCACAGCACTTTGGGAGGCCGAGGTGGGCAGATCACCTGAGGTCAGGAGTTCGAGACCAGCCTGACCAACATGGCAAAACCCTGTCTCTACTAAAATTACAAAATTAGCCAGATGTGGTGGTGCATGCCAGCAATCCCCACCTACTTGGGAGGCTGAGGCAGGAGAATCGCTTGAACTCAGGACGCGGAGGTTGCAGTGAGCCAAGATTGTGCCACTGCACTCCAGCCTGGGCAGCAAGAGCGAAACTCCATCTCCAAAAAAAAAAAAAATCTATGCATTTCACTGTATGTAAAGTTTTCCTTTACTGAAAACTAAACAAAAAATGTGTTCAGGAAAATGAATAGGTAATTTTTATTAGAGCACGAGATTCTAGACTGGGAAATAGGTGCAGGGTGCAGTAGGAAGTGAGACTGATGTAGAGTTCAAGGTATTTAATGCCAAAAGAGTTGGGATTCTATTACCTAAACAATGGGGAACCACCTAAGCCATTTGAGAAGGGGAGAAGCAAGCTCATGTGCAAGTTTTTGGAATGTAAATGGTGTCAGTACGGAGGAGGGAATAAAGGAAGATGACAAGTTTTGTTAGGGGCAGTGGTCCCTATAAGTTGTGCATGGAGTGGAATTTCCTGACCCATGTATGCAAAGGCCAGCCCAGGGAGACTGCTAGGGATCTAGTGGCTGTGTTTGCCAAAGGTTGAATGATGGAACAAATAGTCTCTTTCACACAAAGAATATTTTAATCCCTATGACTCTATAGTAGGATCAGGCCACATGTTATTATTGGAAGTGATTTCTATTATTAGTTACTGTTACTACTCTTGGACTGCAGAATGCCAAGGCTTGGGAGGAGCTGGGCTGAGCCCAGAGAAAGAAATGGTCTGTGAAGTTTGCATTTTCCAGAGCTCAGCACACAGGCACTCAGCCTTGCAGCTACTTATTTTATGTTCATCCACTCACACCTTGGGCGGTGTTCCTCAGTGTGTGTCAGAAGCTCCGAAGCTTCGGACAGTGGTGACCGGGTGGGGGCCATGCCCATAGGGGCCTGCTTCTCTGGAAAGCAGTGATGGTGGAACCACAGGGCACAGGCTCAAAGGGTGTGTGGTTATTCAGGCCCACTACTGAGTAGCCAGGTGTGTTTCTCAAATATTCTGAGAGAGACGGTGGCAGGAATGCCTCCTTGCCCTCCTGATTTGGCATGTGGATTAACCTCACTGACTTCTTCAGGCTTCAGAAAGGATGTAAGAACTACCAAAGCAGCTCAGAAAACTCTTGCGTATTAAGGAAATGTCGTGGACATTCTCCGAGTGCTGCTCTGTGCTGGCACTGGACAGAATCGGGTAGGACGGACGGGGGCCCCTTCGCCTCTTCTGTGTCATTGGCATCAGCCAGCAACATTTCCATGTCAGGTATTTTCCAAGACGGCCCTGAGCCTCCGTATTTTTTTCCTTTTCAGAAAATATGATTCATTAAATGTCAAACCAAATATGACCTTATTTTAGTACCTTTGTCAGGCTTAAAAAAAATACCTAGAGATCAGAACAACAGATCCTTTGTCAGTTTCTGAAGTAGGGTCGCATGAGTAGCAGTAATTGTAGTGGTATGTACATAGCAGGTGGTCAGTAAGTGCTTAAAAGACCCCTAACCTGAGCCACATGGGACCTTCTGGAAGTTAAAGCCAGGCAGCTGCTTCCCAGGGTCTTGTCATCCCGGCTGTGACACCCTAGGAGCTCCCCTCCAACCTCGTCTGTGGGTGTTATGCAATTTCATGGTGATAAGTTCCTACTGAATTGTTGCAATGTTTGCAATCCCACGGTGCTGGGGTCTCTCAGTGGATGTAGGGGGCCCTCATTTAGTCCACCAGCTGTCCTGAATGCGCAATACTCATCAGGTTAAGAGTTCTTTAGAGGATCCTTGCCCTGCCCTGAACAGCAGTGGCTTGGACACGATGAATCAATCTTCTTGGAAGCTGCAGATGGTCAGACTTCTTTCCAGACTTCCCTGGAGGTGGAGCTGATTACCAAGGATAACTGGCTTTCTCTGGCAGGGAGACCTGTTTCCCACTATGGGCAAATCTGTGGGCCTCAGAACTCTTGCACACATGGGCCTTTGTCATGAAGAGGCAGCAAAGCAGAGTAAAAAACTTTTGAGGCATGTAGGCCTAGGTTTGAATCCAGGCTCTGCCATTTACTGGCAATGGTGCCTAATCCATTAACCTCCAAGCCTCGGTTTCCTCATAAATAAATGGAGACAGTAATGATAACCACTTCTATTAGGATAAATATTGCTGGATACCATCACCAGCAAACTTAAATTTCATGTTCTTGCCATGAGAAGATTCTTTCTCATCCATGCAAAGTCTAACGTGAATGCTTTTGATCAGCAGCTCTCTTGATGGCTTCTCTAAGGGAAATAGTTCTGAGGTCAGGACTCCTCCCATTGTGTCTATCTCCCACCTTCTAGTGGCTGGGAGTCTATGTTTCTAGCCCTGGAAGAGGCAAGGAAGATGGGGGATTGGGATGTGGAGAGAGCGTGACAGAAAACACAAGCATTCTTGAAAAGATGGTCGAGAACAAAAGCTGTCAGGATCTCTGCTCACAAGCTGTGCTGAAACACAAGATGCTGATGAAGAATTGTCTCCTAATTCTTGGTAGCTGAAATTGGCCATGATGGGAATATTTACACCACAAAAATTGGCAAGTGCTACAAATCAGGGCTTTTCCCCATAGAGAGTTGGTTGTTAAACATTTCCAAGAATGTCATTGGTCCCCTCCAGCTTTGAGTTGTATGGGCGTCTCTGGGGTTGAGTTCTCTCCTCAAACCCCTTGTGTCAAATGATGTTTGAGAAGGAGGTGATCCTGTTTCCAAGCTCTTTCGTAGAAGTAGTCCCTGTGGAAATTGTCATAGAACGGTGTCCTTCGCCAGGATTCAAATTCAGTTCTGCCAGCCTTTAGAGGCTGGATATTTTTCGCTAAGTCATGCTTTGTTTCAGTGACAAAGTCCAGAGCTTTGCCCGTATCTTGGAAACATGACATCCACATTCTCCACATGGGCAGCAACATTTGGAAGGTCAGAGGCTCTCTCCACTTGCTCTCCCTAATCCTGCCTCAAGTGTTTGTCCATTCTTGACCTTTTCTCATGCTGCTAGAATTGAGAGATTTTGTGGAGCTGAGAAGGCTTGACTAAAAGAGGATCTCCCTTACAGCAGCCCCAGTACAGAAGACTTGTCTTCTAAAAAGGACTCTTAGTCATGCGCAGCATGCGCCCATACACATGCCCTGTTTCCTAATGTTAACATTTCCTACTTTTGCCATTTTCTTTTCTGAGACCCCTGGGAACCATTAACAGGGTTTTCCTGCTACCCAGGATTTGCAGGAGAATGCACATGGGCCCAGAGCGGCCCAGGTGACGTCTGGAAGCATGTGATAGAATTTGCTACTGGAACTCCAGCTTTTCTTACCTGTGGCGAATATTCGTCGTCATTTCCCAAAATAGCACAGACAGAACAAAGACCTCTCTGGATCTCCGGGCTAGCCTTGGCCTGGGTCTGTGTGCACTGGAGGACTGGGCTGGGCAGAGGGAGTGAGGTTAGCTTCACTGCTCATTGCAGTGGAGGAAAGGAAGGGTTCAGCGCATTTTTGTTTGTTTTTACAAACTCAGTGGGACCACCTCAGCCCCACCCCCACCCAATTTTCACTCAGACCTTCCCCAGACTCTGGAACACAGCCGCACACAGCCACAAGCTCCAGGCAGCAGTGGATGAATGGCAAAACCTGAAATGATGTCAACTGCTTGTGCTGAAGCCAAGGAAAATATGCGGGGGCCCTTGGTGGCTTCATCCCGGTGCTTGTTGCGATGCAGCTGCGAGTCATAAGTTTTCCTTCTGAACAGACAGAGTACTGTACATCTGAATTGGATTCTGAACCTAGCGTACCCTTTCTGACCTCTTGCAGCCTCCCCCTGCTCCCCAGCCTCCTTGAAGAACTCAAGTTCTTTAAGATAAAGTCAGAGAGGAGCGTGGGGAAGAATGTGGGGTGGCTAGAACCAGTGGTTTGTTGAAAGTGTTTGGGGGAAGAGCTTAAAGTCCACGCGGCATAGCAGTAGGGATGGGGAAGAAATATGACCAAGCAGGGCAGGGGACAGGAGTGTAAAAGATGGAATTCCATCACCAAAGTGACTCCAAGAGTTGAGACAGCTGTTTTGATAACTCAGGACCTTAAACCGATTTTCTCCTGATTTATAGAGGTTTTTGCATTTGGTTTTGTGTTTTGAAGAGGCAGAGGCTTGAGTTGCCTGAAATCATTGTTCCAATCTTCCAATTGATTCTAACCAGGTAGAATCAAGTCAGAGGGTTTCTGAAAACTTCTAGCCATGGAGACACAGGACAGAGCTAGGGGCCTCTGAGGGCCCAGAGCATCCTTCAGGCTGCTTGATGGTGGAACCATCTCCATGGTCAGTAATTCTGTTTTTGAATGAGAATCACACAGGTGCAGCCCTAGGGGAATATTGTAAGTACCCAAGCAGTGCATTTTATGGATCAAATGACAAGTCGGTGGAAGCCGTATTATTTTTCAGAGTCCAGCAAGGCCTTGGAGCCTGGGAGAGGGAGCGGTTAAGCATGACTCCCTGGTTGCCTCCTGCTTCTCCTCCTCCTCCTCCCCCTCCCAGCTGTCTCTTTCTTCGCTGACCCTCTATAAATTGCTCCAGCCAAGTGAAGTTTGGAGAAAGTAGGGTGTGACAACATGATGGGATGCAGGGCCTCTCCTCCTCCACACTGACTGCTGGGGCTGGGCTGGACGCAACCAGCCATCTCTGGAACAATGCCTCTCCCCGTCTCGCTCCAGCCTTGCCATCGCTGATGCACAGCTTTCATTTTATGATTGCTTTTATACAGCAAACACTTTGGGGGGCAAAAACTCCCCATGGCTGCCAGCCATACCACCTTGCAACTGCAGTAGCAAAGTAGGACTGTGCTTGATTGGTGGGTGCCACAGAGTCCCCCTGGGGTCCTAGGTGCTCTGAGTCAGCGGGTCCAGTCGGTGACTCGTGTCCTGACATCCACTCTTCTGAGTCACTTGCCTCTGCGAGAAGCAGATGGGGCTTCAAGTTTCCCCAGGAAGGTATAAAGATAAGCCACAAAGTCAAGAGACCCAGTCCATATTTGAACCTCGAACACCCATTCTCTTACACCAAGAATAAAAGTAAAATAGCTTAATAGCTACCAGTTTCCAAGAACACAGTGAGTGCTCCCAGGCTTCAGCTGTCATTATTAGTAATGTACCACTAGGCACTGTCTTGGTGCTTTGCATATGTTTTCTCAAATCCTTACACTAACCAAGCAAGAAAGGTACTTTTATCCTATCTTAAAGATCTGTCTCAGAGAAGTTAAGGAACTTGCCCATGGTCACAGAGCTAGGCAGTGTTGGAGGCTGCCTGACTCCAAAGTCTAAGCTCTTTGTAGGAAAACCCACAGCCTCCTAATACTTTTCCTCTGTCTTCTTTTTTCTGCTTCAGTGGACAACACAGGGACTGACCACAAGTAGTGCTAGATCCTCAGGCTCCACTGGGTCCTTGGCTTCCTCTTGGAGAGGAACTGCTTCTTTGCGTCTCTTTCCCCTCAGCCTGTGCGCTGGCCTCTGGGACTCTTAAAAGAACCCCTGGCGTGTTTCTGAGCAGTGGCGCTGTGAAGAGCAATGGTCTTTGTGGAAAATGTCCTTTCCGATGCTCCTCATGGAGCTGCTAAAAATAGCACTGAGGAGTGGGAACCGCTTGGAGCTCAGACTGTTGTCTCCTGGGAGCAGCCTTCGCCACAGACTGCATCTCCAGGGCCTCCCCATCTACACTGGGTGGTAGGATCTATACGACTCCAAGCTTTCACAACTGTGGGGGCGAGGGGAGATGGCCAGGAAGGAGGAAGAGGCCATGGAGTCCATCCAGGACCCTGAAGCCACAGCTACTGGAGCCAATGGACTTCGAGGTTGAGCGATCTACTGAGAAGCAGAGAGAGAGAGAAAGAGACAGAGGGAAAACTCTGTGACTCCAAGATCCGTGGGAAGAAAGCAGATGCCCTCACCTGCAGTAGGCCCTCAACCCCAACACTCTCCTCTCCATGATGTGGGCTTCAGGTGTAGGGGTGTGTGTGTGTGCACGCGCGTGAGCTGTTACTGCTCCCAGGAATCAAGTCTTCATGTCTGGAATGTGGAGCCAGGTCTCTAAGATACAACCCATGACGTTGTCTGGTGGGAGCTAGACAGGGCAGCCCCAAAGATCCACAGTAGAATAAAGGGACGATTGCATGCATGCATGAATGAATGAACAGACAGATGAGCTAGGCGATCTAGTTGGTCTACTCTGGTCTCTTCTCTCCTTTCCACAGGCTACCTACGTAGCCCTGTCTTGTACTTTCTAATTGAACAAAAATTGGATCAACCTATGAACAACCCTCAGATACTGTATCCAGGGTCATTGCTAAGGTGAATGCCAGTCCCATGGCCTATTCTAGGTAGTCTGTGGTGAACACTGGGCTGGAGACAGGAGGCCCACATTTGGCCCCCAGTAAACTCTGTGACCGTGACCTTTGTTAGGTCTCTTTCCTTCCTTGGGAATTAGCCACTGGTTCTGTCAAAGGAGGGTGGAATCTAAAAACTTCAAACTCACAGAAGGAGAGTAGAATGGTGGTTAACAGAGGCTGAGGGGAGGGGGCACTGGGGAGGTGTTAGTCAAAGGGCACAAGAGTTCAGTTGGACAGGAAGAATAAATTCAAGAGATCTCATGTACATCCTGGTGGCTATAGTTTATAACAATATATTGTATACTTGAGAATTGCTAAGAGGGTAGATTTTAAGTGGCAGCTGGCAAGTGCAAAATCTGCAGGGCAGCTCAGGGGGCTGGAGACAAAGGGAAGAGGCGATGTTGGAGTCTTGAGTCTGGAGGCAGAATTCCTTCCTCCTCCGGGGACCTCAGTGTTTTCTCTTAAGGCCTTCAACTGATTGGATGAGGCCCAGCCACACCATGGAGGGAACTCTGCTTTCCTGAAAGTCCACTGCTTAAAAAATCCATCGTATTGCAAACAGACTTTCACAGCAACATCTAGGCTGGTGTTTGACCAAACAACTGGGTGCCATAACCCAGCCAGGTTGACGCATAAAATTAGCCAGTGCACACACTTTACCTCTTTTAATTCTCACAGCAACCACGTCAAGTAGGCACTACTATAATCCCCATTTTCAGGCTAGAAAACTGAGACTAACGAGGGCTGACACGTTGCCAAAAATAACACAGCAAGTAGGTGGTAGAGCCAGGACTCAGATTGAGGATTGTTTAATACTGCAGACCACCCTCAGCCAACACACTGCACACCTTCCTTGGCTTTAGTCCCAGAGATCCTGTTTGAAAACACATAACTTAGGAAGAATCGCAGCTAAGTAAGTAGTGAATTTCTTGCTCATTCTATCTTTCGAATATCTTGAGCGTGTCTTTGATGAGTCAGAAGTGTGCTAGTGACACAGTCTGGCCGGTCATGTTTTGCCCCCTGGGTCAGCAGTTTCCAACACTTCTCATCCGGAGCGCCCTCATCTCACTGGTATGAACGGGCATGCCTGGCATTCGGGGCGATACACAGCACGCTTGTGGTTTGTCTGTTCTTTCATATTACATGCCACAAACACTTTCCTGCTCAGATCATAGCCTCTCTCAGACCCTGCCCAGAAGTTCATTTACTCAGGAATCCCCAGCAGGCTTCAAGTTGGATTTGGGGCTTCTACTGTCCCAAACCAATCACCATGGTTGTCTGAGATTCGCAGGAACTGGAAGCCAGGAAGCCCATCAGCCTCCAGAAGACCAGGCCATCAGCCTCCTCCTTTCACTGCCAGAGGTCCAAGACCCCACTACTCAATTGCCTGCGCTTGGAAACATGGACATCATTCTAACTCCAAGTCAGAGGTAAAGAGAGAAAAGGAAGAGAAATTTCGATTCCCACGAAGAACCTTGAGAAATGAGTAGCTTGAATTGAAAAGCAAAACTTTTTTTCCAGCTTCAGGCTCCCTGGGGAAGGGAGAAAAACTCCGAAACAGTGAGGCGAGAGAGAGTTCCTTGACTCTGTGCCTCAACTCTCACCTGCCAGTGGTTCCTCACATGGCTCTGTCTCTCCCGTTGGCCTCTAGGCCTCTCCCCTCTCTGCTTCACCTCCTGGATAGAGCTTGATGAAAAAGGTCAACAAGATGCCCTCCCTAATTCTTATCAGCTGATGTTCTCTGTACGTAAACACAAGACAAATGGTTCCAGCCACTACAAATCATGACCCTGACATGCCGCAGACCTAACGTCAAGCATGCACCAACGCCGAGACTCCCACACTGTTTCTCTCGTGGAAGAAATCTGTCTAGTAAGTTCCCTTTCCTCTGTGTGAGAGGGAGGGAAAGAGAGGAACCAGCCCGCTTGCACACAAAGCCTCACATGCTGAAGGCCTGGTGTTCACTGCTTTGCTAGGTACTCCCTGTTCAGGTACCAGCCACCAGGCCTTACACAGCATTTGCTCCCCGGTTGTGCCACAGACTGGTTACAGGAAGAGGGAAAAGGCAGACAGATGTTGCTTCTCAGCTTCCAGAGTTTTAGGAGCCACTGGCGCCACAAGATTCGAATACCACAGGTGTTTCCCAACTGCAGCCAAGATGGTCAAGTTAGAAGGGGAGACAGAACCCCAGTATGCTCAGAGATGTGAGATCAGAGGTGGTGCTGTGTGGGCTTCTTGAAGTTACTACTTAGGCCTGCATGAGTCAATTGGCCAGTCTTGTCCTCTGCATAAAAACATGGGTTTCATGTCTTTTTTTAATCAGAGAACTGATTAAACAGCATTTTATTCCAATAGTGATATCTCTAAGAGGATCCCTCTGATCACAAGATCCATGCTCCAGGGAGCATCAGTTAGGGGTAAACCAAACATAAAATAGTCAGAGGGTGCCCTGTGGTGGCCAGCTGCCTCTTACTGCCACGAGTCAGGTTCAGCCGGAAAGAAGGACATTTTACCAAGCGAAGACCCACTACAGACATAGTGACAGGTACTCTCTACACTGATGTCAGAGGAAAACGTGAAGGAATGAGAAAAGTG